>NW_023503941.1:1658644-1958644 GCF_014529535.1 Bradysia coprophila | reverse complement strand
TCTATTCGGCCTTTGATTACCTTCCAAATGACACAAAAATTACGAAAAACGAATGAAATTTACTCGAGTTCAATGTAAAATACACATAGGGCCCTAATAGTGGCCTTAGTCCAAGGACCCAAATTTAATTTTTTTTCAACAACTTTCTATTCGGCGTTCGATTACCTTCCAAATGACACAAAAATTACGAAAAACGAATGAAATTTACTCGAGTTCTATGTAAAATACACATAGGGCCCTAGTAGTGGCCTTAGTCCAAGGACCCAAATTTAATTTTTTTTTCAACAACTTTCTATTCGGCGTTCGATTACCTTCCAAATGACACAAAAATTACGAAAAACGAATGAAATTTACTCGAGTTGTATGTAAAATACACATAGGGCCCTAGTAGCGGCCCTAGTCCGAGGACCCAAATTTAATTTTTTTTTCAACAACATTCTATTCGGCCTTTGATTACCTTCCAAATGAAACAAAAATTACGAAAAACGGATGAAATTTGCTCGAGTTATATGTAAAATACACATAGGGCCCTAGTAGCGGCCTTAGTCCAAGGACCCATTTTTTTTTTTCAACAACTTTCTATTCGGCGTTCGATTACCTTCCAAATGACACAAAAATTACGAAAAACGAATGAAATTTACTCGAGTTGTATGTAAAATACACATAGGGCCCTAGTAGCGGCCCTAGTCCGAGGACCCAAATTTAATTTTTTTTTCAACAACATTCTATTCGGCCTTTGATTACCTTCCAAATGAAACAAAAATTACGAAAAACGGATGAAATTTACTCGAGTTATATGTAAAATACACGTAGGGCCCTAGTAGCTTTTCACTTCTAAGGCCCTAACTCACGGTCCACTCACCCGATTTTAAAAAACTTTTTTTTCCTGGATTGGTATTGACAATACCTATCATTTGCCGTGTCATTTACATTTCCATCGTTTATTTTGCCATAAATATCACCAAAAGACCTTAAATCACTTAGGTGGCCCTAACTCACGAAGGGCCGACCCGAATATGCCCATCTTCGAACTTAGCCTCACTATTTTGACTATCTTTCAGGGAAAAAAAAAATTTTTGAAATCGGATTTGATTTACTCAAGATATCGACGTGACGGACAGACGGACAGACGGACAGACGGACAGACGGACAGACGGACAGACGGCCCAAATTTTTATTGCGGATTCGTCATCTATGAACATAGGCAAACACTTTGCCCTTACCGTCTGCTTCGAATTCCATCAATTACACACGGCATCGTAATCCTATAAGCCCCTTTGTACTTCGTACGGGGCTAAAGATTACTTTGGTGAAATTTGATTTTGTTTGGTAGTGTGGGTAAATCATATAAGTTTGTTTTCGACGTGCATGAAACGAGTAGGAAGAATAATTTCATCATTCGATGCCCATGCCCAGCTTTTAACGTGTAAACATCTCTTGCTAGTGAACTACTAACATCTTGATAGTTGACTATCAAGTTGTTTGTCATTTATCAAGTAGGTTGTTTTTTACTCCCTTTACAACCACATCTTACGCTAGCAAAATGCCTGTTATCAAATGAGCACACTTTGATTAAAAAGTGTAAGAAATTTTAATAAAAAAGTTAAATTTTTGCAGAGAACTACATGGAATTAAATGAATCATGGAGAATATTGTAAACACGAGTGTGAAGTTTGCTTAATTCACACGAGTCGTCGTGATATTTTATTCACGATTGAATGTTTTGTGAATGGGAAATGTTTTCGGTCCTACGGTCAAAAATGACGAACGCAAAGAAAGAAATCTTCAAATTACGAGACAAAACAGGAACAATTCAAACGGATCGAAATGCGTTATTAAATATCGCAAAGGAATTTTACGAAGATTTATTCTCATCAGTTCGACCAGATCCGACGAATACCAACGAAGATAGACCAATAATAAGAAATGTAGGATCGGAAGATATGCCTGACATAACTATTGATGAAGTACAGGCTGCAGTAGCCGAAATGAAGAACAAAAAGTCTCCCGGTGAAGATGGTGTTCCAGTGGAAGCCATTAAACTAGGTGGCGACTCATTATTGGGTGCAATAACGACTTTGTTTAACCAATGTCTTCAATGGGAAGAAGTACCAGAAGCATGGGAAAATGCAGTGATAACATTGCTGCATAAAAAAGGAGACATAACAAAGTGGGAAAACTATCGACCCATAAGTCTCTTATCAACACTCTACAAGTTGTTCATGAAAATAGTTACGAAGAGGAACACCAAGAAGCTCGACTTCTACCAACCTGTTGAACAAGCTGCATTCAGATCAGGATTCAGCACAAACGACCACTTACATGTGATGAGAACGCTAATTGAGAAATGCAATGAATACAAGATTGCTGTGGTCTTGATATTCATAGACTTTGAAAAAGCTTTTGATTCAGTGGAAACATGGTCGATATTGGACTCATTAGACGAGTGCAGAGTAGACTCAAGATACTCCAACACAATTCGATACGTCTATAAAAACGCTACGTCGTGTATAAAAGGAAAATCTCCGTTTCGCAGATGACATCTCCCTGATGGCAGCTGATCTAGATCAGGCGCAAATTATGTTGCAACAGCTGAATGAGGAGTCAAACAAAGTCGGCCTCAAGATGAATTTGTCGAAAACGAAAATCATGACAAACATTGACGACGACAGAGACATTAAAATCGGTGATACTGTCATTGAACGAGTCGACAGTTATGTGTACCTAGGTCACAAATTGAAGTTGGGTCTAGACAACCAAACTGCAGAAATAAAACGTAGAATTGGTCTTGCGTGGGCAGCGTTCGGAAAACTCAGGCTAACTATCAAAAGCAAAATGAACAATAGTCTGAAACGTAAAGTGTTCGATACGTGTGTCCTTCCTGTGCTCACATATGGAGCGGAAACGTTAACGTTAACAAAAGCTTCCGAAAATAAATTAAGAGTGGCACAAAGAGCTATGGAACGAAGTATGCTTGGAATTACGCTCAGAGATAGAATGACAAATCAATGGATTCGACAACAAACAAAAGTCGTTGATGTCATGGAAAGAAAAGCATCTTTAAAGTGGAGCTGGGCGGGACATATTGCAAGAAGGACGGACGAACGTTGGACCAAAAAGATCATGAACTGGAGACCACCTAAAACACGACCTAGAGGTAGACCACCAGAGAGATGGAGTAATGGTATAAAGAGAATTGCAGGCGCAAATTGGCAACAAGTGGCAACTAATCGGTCGGAATGGAAAAGAATTGGGGAGGCCTACGTCCAGCAGTGGACCGAAACAGGCTGAAAAAGAAGAAGAAGAAGAAATTTTTTCGATGGATTATTTTTTCTCGGTCTACGAGTCGAAATTGGTACCAATTTACCGAAAATATTGGTAAACTGAGTTATTTTTAACGATGAACTAAAAACTATTAAAGTTCATTTATTACCATATCACCATGTGAAGGTATATTAAGTACCGGGGGAATTCCTATTTTTACGCAAAAGTGTAAGAGAAGAACATCTATCGCACGTTTTTATTTTGTGAAAAAGTCCTCGTTCCACATTCACAAAACATACTTCGCATCTACTCTGATATAACAAAAAGGCAATCAAACAGAATAATAGACAGCTCATATGAGTGGGAAGTTTACGGCCAGAGCGAAGCGAGGGCCGTAATCTACACGAGTCATATTTTATTTGTGATTTCCGGTTGATTGAAAATCTTGAAAATTGAAAGTTTATAAGAAAATTGAGAACTCAAAAAGTGGTCAAAAATCATTCCACCTTACGCTCGATGGTTTCCAAGAATTTTTTTTTTGTCAAATTTTACTGTCATTTGCGTGGTCATATAGTAAATATATTATGTATTAAATGTGACAAGTTTTTATGAATATGTCAAAAATACATTTAGAAAAGTGTCAGTCAAGGGACCTGACCCGCCCAAAAGGTGGGACCTAGTTCACAATGGGACGAAGTTTTGATTTTAATTTGTTCGTTTAAAGACCTCCTCGTATTTGGCGTTATATATGAGTCATTCAGTGTTTACATCGTTGCAGCGGTCTGTGGTCGTTGCGCTGCATATCAGTTGTTACTCGAGGGAAAGGGATGGCTAATTGAAAATTCCAATTTAACATTAGTTCCTTTTCCACTTCTGTTGCAATCCTAATGTCTAACGTGTTAATGCACTTGTTGATTTCATTTTACAATAGGGCGTATCGAATTTTGCAAATTTTAAGGACCGCGATAGCCTGTGTGCGGAAAACGTATATCATCGAAAACTGTGTCCGGGCATGTGGTTGATGGATCCAATGGAGCCATGGAAGAAGTCCCCCCGGGCGACTTTAAGTTTCCGAAGGTCATAATTCGGAAAGTTGATAGTATTTTTGAAAACAATGTTCTAGCGGAATGTGGAGCTTTGAAAACTCTACAAAACTACCGAAGAAACCGATGGTCCAAAAGGTGTCACTGCCAAGATTGCCTAACATCGAAAATGTGACCATTTGGTTTTTGACTTATATTTCCTGAGAGACAAATGATTTTGTTTAGCCTGTGGTATGAGATGGTAGAGGAGGTCGAGCACTACCAGTACACTAGGCATGTCCCGATCGGATATACTCTTGAAATCACTTTTATAACATTTGTGAATGGAATTTTTAAGAGTGGCCACGTCGCCCACGAAGCAAGTGCAGACACTGCAACCGGTACTGGTGAGTCGAGGACACCTTGGCCAGTAAGTATGCATAATATTCCATGACAGTAGCTGAACTCTTTCACAAAATATTTGTTATTTCGATGTGGCACATGAATTGAAAAACTATACTACGAACTTCAATTTTTCGTAAATATATCGAAAAATATGTATAATCTGTGTATTTGCAACGAAATCGACTTCTTACTACTATTCGTGGGTGAAATAAATAATTAAATCGATTATTTCTCGTTTTTCTCATAAATTCAATTTATTCAGATTTTGTAGTACAAAGTGTGCCACATCGAAATCACAGATATTTTGTGAAAAAGTTCATCTACTGTCGTGGAGTATTATGCATACTTACTGGCCAAGGTGTCCTCGACTCAACAGCACCGGTTGCAGTGTCTGCACTTGCTTCGTGGGCGACGTGGCCACTCTTAAAAATTCCATTCACAAATGTTATAAAAGTGATTTCAAGTGTATAATGGATCGGGACATGTCTAGTGTACTGGAAGTGCTCGACCTCCTCTACCACCTCATACCACAGGCTAAAAAAAATCATTTGTCTCTCAGGAAATATAAGTCAAAAACCAAAAGGTCACATTTTCGAAGGCAATCTTGGCAATGGCACCTTTTGGACCATAGGTTTCTTCGGTAGATTTGTAGAGTTTTCAAAGCCCTACATCCCGCTAGAACATTGTTTTCAAAAATACTCTCAACTTTCCGAATTATTACCATCGGAAACTTAAAGCCGCCCGGGGGACTTCTTCCATGGCTCCATCGGATTCATCAACCACATGCCCGGACACAGTTTTCGATGATCTACGTTTTCCGCACACAGGCTATCGCGGTCCTTAAAATTTGCAAAATTCGATACGCCCTATTTTACAACGAGTCAGGTGTTGTGTAACCACATACTGAAATAGAAATAGTTATTTTCCTAACGCATGCTTAAAAAAGCCTTTTAGCATAAGTTAGGAGCAACGTTTTTCCTAAACGACGTGGGAAATAATTGCGATATTTCGACACTAGTTGGGAAATTACATTTTATATGGCTTATTCCAAAGCGATCTAAATTCTAATTGAGGGATTTTTTGATTTTTTTTTTCAGCGACTTTTTGTTTACATCCCCAGATAGCCCTTGGCCCCAATAGTCTAAAACCGCAGTCGTTTAATTTGAATATTCTTTTATTGGCTGGGGAACTTCCAGAAAACGTCGAAAAAGGGTGTTTTTTGTACGTGATTTACTGCCGCTACGGACGTACATGTGTGTGGGATCATTGGACAGCTATTGTCAAGGAGATACGGGGAAAGCACAGACATCTTACATGTCCTGCACCGTTGTTCGAAACTAACAAAAATAATATTTCAGTCAAATGCTCGGTCAAATGCCGGATGAACTTCAAAAAGTGATATCTCGTATCTTTAGATCAGTGGATGCCCTGATAGAAGCTTAACGTAGCTTCACAATGATACCCCACTTGCCATAGAAGTGACCGGTTGAGGATACTTTTTTTGTGTACAAACTGAATAGTGTTCCAACCCACGAAAGCAAAATATGAATTTTAGAAAATTACACGAATTATGCTGTTTTTGATGTCTGTATCCACTGATCTAACCATAAACACTCGCCAGGTGCGAAATATCACCTTTTGGAGTTCATCAAAATTTACACCCTTTGACTGGAACAATTATTTTTGTTATTTTCGAACAGCGGTACAGGGCATGTAAGATAGCTGTGCTTGCCCCGTAACTCCTTGACAATACCGATCCAATGAGCCCACACACATGTATGTCCGAAGCTAGTAGCGGTAGTAAATCACGTACAAAAAACACCCTTTTTCGACTTCTGGGAATGTAGCGTGCTTGACGGTGAAATGAGCCATATATTGTGATGCAATTTTACATAACGGACGGCATTGTTTGAAAAATGGAAAGAAGCAGAAAGTACTCGAACACAGACTAATGTAAAAATCTCATTGATGTTTTCAAGACTTTGGGCAAATAGAGGATTTCGCAAACGAAACACTTTTTGCGTTAAAGAAACTATTAAGTCTGAAGAACAAACATTGGAGGAGAGGGAAATAAAAACTTACGTAGGTACTGCTGTAGTGGTGGATAAATATAAAATCGTGGGAGTTGTTTATTTTGAGTGACTTTCTTTTCGGGCTATAAAAGGAAAAGAATGTTATATTTGCCGTCAAAGTTTATGGCATTCCACAGAGAATATTTATAGCTTTTATTTACCGATCACAGTTATGGAGTACAGGTATAAAGACGTTTGGTTTGGCTTGACATAAATTGAGTACCTATATTGGTGAGAAGGTTTACACGAGTCTTCATGACATTTTACGAGTGGCGGAAATTCACAAAATATTGTCAGGAATAATTGCCAATTGGATTGACCTGCAGAGTACTATTCATGTGTGAAACTTATAGGCTTTAGTGATAAGAGCTACACGGCTTAGGCCTTTTTATATATCATGGAAAACGAAGCATAATTGTCGATAGGTCTGTTCCAAGGCCATACGAATTGTCAAATTTCATCCATAGACAACATAACCTAAACAATTTCTCATGAAAAATGAGCTGCCGAAATTAGCGCGAAGCAGCTTCAATACGTAAAAATTTTTGAAAGCTCTAAGTATACGGCGCGCCGCGGCGCCTCGAAATTTCATCAAAAAGCAAAGGTTATGTCGTCTATGGATGAAATCGTCGTGGTTCGGGTTGTCAAAGTTCGCGTTTACAGTTATTTGGAACCATCGATATAATATACTGTAGATAATGAGACACGAAGAACGAAATTTCGGAAATATAGCACACATACAAGTGCAAAAAATACGAATCACAGCACAAAACGAAGAGAAAAAGGAAATTGAGAAATGCAGAGTTTCAATTATTTTCCAATATTTGTATGACATTATTTCGCGCGTTTTTCAAAACGTAAGCTACGTTACGCATACATCCATGTGATCTTTCCGCATAAAGTTGCTTTGACATTACTTATCTACCCTAATATTATATCGATGTTTGGAACAATGTATAGGTCAACGCAAAATTGTTCGTGTGTTTTCGGTCTTAGACAATCGACAATGACATATACTGACAAAGCAACGCACAAAGCAGAAGTGATCATAGGCGACAACTGCTAGATAGAGTACTATTTTGTATGAAATGGTTTTCTTTAAGTATAGTTTCCACTTAAAAAGAGCACTCCGTTTAGCCTCCGTCTACATGACAGTTGTAAAATAGAACATAGCTAACGCCGACCCGTACGAAACACCTATTTGTATCAAAAGCCTTTACTGTGAAACTCTTTATTTCTCTTACTTCATACTCTACTGAAAAGCTATTTGCCCTTTAAAATCACTTACATTATCCACTCTTTGCCTTGTTATCATATACAAATAAATTGCCGGAGGCAATATAGACAGCCCCATACGAAGCCAACTTTCATAAATTCCTATTTACACAGCTATATAGTATATACCGCTACATTTACCTATATTTTCCTATAAATAAACATTTCACAGAGGAATATGCTATTATATAGCTCTATATGCCTGTATATAGCTCAATATAGGTGAATATAGATATATATATAGATGTCCATATATGCAATGCCTGAAACACCCCACACACATAACAAATTGTTTCCATGTTAACAGAAACTCTCTAAGTACCATTTTTCCCAAGATATATCACTTTTAATAAAATCCAATATGGCCGCCGGCAGCCATTTTGTTAGGAGACCGGAAATAGTTCTGACGATTTACATTCGTTAATATCTTTCAAACAAAAAAAAATTCATGAAATTCGGTCAAAATTTACTCGAGATATTGACAAAATACTCCACGTTCACTGTACGGCCGAGTAGCCAGATAAGAGCTCACTTCAAGAGACCTAGCTCACGCTTCGGAGAACATAATTTCAAAAACTTTTTTTCCCTGATTGGTACGGTCAATACCTATTTAATTAAGCTAAAACAGACGAAATATGTTCAAATCTGGCCGACCTACAAGCAAAAACTGCTTGCCGCCCTGTGTCTGTTTCACACCAAGGGGTCTAACTCACGAGTCGGTCATCCGATTTCCAAAAACTTTTTTTTTGTCGATCGGTATTGTAAATACCTTTTATTTGACGTATCACCTTCAAGTGTAACGTTTAAATGTCCGGAGATATCTTCGAAAAACCGTAAAGCACTTATTGTGCCACAGCTCGGGAGGGGTCGATCCAAAAATCACTCATCTTCGAACTTAGCCTGTCTTTTGACATTACCAAACGGGAAAAAAAAAAAGAATTTTCAAAATCGGATGCGTTTTACTCAAGTTATCGTGCAGACGGACAGACGGACATGATTTTTTTTTGCGGATTCGGCATCTCTCGACAACCATAATAGGTTTCCCCTTACTCAGGGAGTCCAATTCGACGTGTTACGGACGTATGCGTAAACGCATTAGACCCCAGTACTTCGTACGGGTCTAAACAAAGGAACTGTCACGTAAACGGAGTAAAAAATTGAAATAAATTCAATTTCCACTCCGTTTGTTCTATTTTACAACTGTCGTGTAGACAAAGGCTAAACGGAGTGCTCTTTTTAAGTGGAAACTCTACTTTACAGTTGTGCGACACTTTGTCAAATTTGAAATTTCAGTACCCTATTTAGAGTAACACTCAAGTGCGGTAGACAAAGTCAAAAAAGAACAAAATGAAGCCATTGTCTCCCTGCCATTGTTATCCTCCTTATCGTATGTTTACTGACTTCGGTTTCGTCTCGGATCAACATTCACACGAAAACCCCACTTTTCGCCGAGAATCATACGACAATTTATGCAACAGACACATCTTAGGCCGAAAACATTCGAGCAATTTGGCGTTGATGAGATCGACAATTATGCGGCGTTTTCCATTGTAATTCGATACTCACCACTGGATTCCATTCAAGGCAAAATTGCTCGTGTGTCTTTGGCATAAAGTTCGCAGTTTTCGCACATTATGATGCTGAGTTGCAAAAACAGCTATTTTATTATCTAACCAGTGCAAGGATAAAAGGAGCATCAAGGATAAATTAAGCATGTTTGTATATTACATTCAATAATAACATGAGTCATCACAATTCGCTCCATTCAGAGCCAATAAGTTTACTGAATGGAATCAAACACTTCGTTAAACTCATTGAATGAAAAATAATTTTCTAAATTTAATTTTCCATTTTCTAAATGAATCATCTTCAAGCGGGTGGATTTTGCATAAATACATGTACGTATGCGGGTGGATTGTTTAAAAGTTTTATTTGACGTGAAAGTTTCCCGTCTGCTCGACTCTCGGTTCCATTCATTATTTTAACCTCGATTTTAACCATTCGTTTTTGCAAAGATATAAATAAAAATCGTTTGGACGGCGTTAATATCCTGTTGTGGTAATCACTTAACTTCGCCTTCAATCTGATTGTTCGACCAAAATAGTAAAAATACAAAAACGATAAAGAAGTGTACGTATACGATACGACAGCATAGTTCATTAAAGTGAGTTTTCTGGTGTGTTCTTCTCACATTTCCTTCGCTCATGCTTCATTTATCTTATCACTTAAGGAACTGTTGCAAACCGTTGATGAAGGACAGGATAATGAATGAATTATTTATATGTGTACGGACCTCATGTAGCTGTCCGTTTGTGTATTGGTTATAGCAGTGGAAGTTTGGTGCTGGTATTCTATTCATTGCAAAATCGGAAGATACTGGAATTCCATGTTAGATCATTTGATCAGGTTTTAGAATCAGAATTTCAATGAGAAAATCTTCTAGTTCCCATAATTATGCAACTGGCCATGGTCACCATGCTCCCAGCTTGGTATTTTCTTTAAGTGAGGTTCCCTTCTGGACTTTTGGGATCATTGAGTAGGTCAATTGCTTAAATTTAAACTTAAACCATTTATTTATGAAGAATGGAGAACAATTCCACTTATCTGAAAGGAACGGGCACTTGAAGATAGATGATAAATTGCAAATTTTGGCGTAGAGTGACTTTTCTGCAAACAAAATGTCGTAACAGATACTTGTTGTAAGGCTGGTATGGCGAGTGTGGTATCGTTGTAAAGCTTAGACTGCAGGCTGGTCAGGCGTTATTGTTTTGTTGCAGACAGAGTCAACCTGTGTATTACAGATGAGTCCAAGCTTCGCCGAGGATGGTGAAAATAAAATTTTTCCAATATTGTACAATTAATACAAAATTTGTAAAAACCATTCTCGGCGTTTAATAGAGCATGGAATACTCTACCAATATCGCCATTCAAAGAGTTTCAAACTTTCTTCGTCTTGGACATATCACCATTCAAAGATGTCGAATTTTCGACTTTAGCTGGCTGTAGCTACGTGGTCAAGTTGTCGAGGGAGGCCATTTCAACACGAATTAGCTTAGAATCAGTCACTATATCCGTTGCGATAACAATCTGTATTCAAATAGACTCGTCGGTCCCGCACGGCCATGAGTGCCGGTTCTCCAAAACGGCTGGATGGATCTGCAAACTGAATGTGGTTCCTTAAAGTACTCGAGTCCCTCAATAAGAACATGAAAAAAAAAATCAGAGGTGGTAACGCGACTCTATTTAAGTTTTGTTCAACGCCACCGTGAAACGAATAATAATTTAGAATCAGGAATCAATACAGAACAACCTACAGTCATCGTTAGAACGATGCACCATTGAGCCCCTTTCAGCCTAAGCAGGTCCACTGTAACCGCAACCTGCAAATTCTTTCGTGAAAACATATAAGTGAGGTTATGTCAGCCTCTCTGTAGATGACTATTGATTGAAAGTGTGATAATTCTATGAGATGAGGAAAGAAAAACAACGAAATTTCAACCTTCCAATCCTCCAGATCGATTCGCAGTATAACAAAAACCACTTAACATTGACACCATCGTGTCGTGAAACGCACACGCACTTCATAGAACAGTATTTTACCATAACGAATTCATTCATAAAATCCATCGACCAGACCAACATCATCGAATGGCAACAAAACTCTTACAATCACCGCATTTAATTCACTCAAATGCAAGAAATTAAAAACACTTTTTCTCATCCTTTCAACCCCATCTAACTATCTGTGAATACATGAATTAACTTACCGTCTTCCATTTGAGATTGAATTCATCCGATTTTATTATGGCCAAAGATATATACAACGTGTGTATAGCAGCAGTCGATGATACAGTAAATGAGATTGATAGAGCACAAGGCATCAGCTATTTCCATAAAAACCAAACGTTTGTTAAATACAAACTTTGGGATACACAGACCTGATTTTACTTGATTCAACCAATCATCGTCGTCGTATAACAGCGGTACATTGATATATAACATATCGTACAATCATATAGGGGTGCACTATCTTGTGATGGAAAAGTTTCTTTCCGTTTCAGTTCTTCTTTTGAGTGCTACACTTGTTACACATGTACGCCAGAGATTTTTCTCGAGCAACAGAGTACCGAGTATAAAAGCAACAAACTCACACACGATTTGTAACAGTTTCGTTTGTGGCGTTGTGGAATTAACACAGTCGATTAAGGTTGGTTTGGTGGATTTTTAGCAGTTTCAGTGAATTTTCTTTTGGTTTGAAAACGGACTGATTGAGCGAATTGTTCGATGATTGGAACAAAATTGTGAAACAAAAATATGAAATTCAAATGAGATAACAGACCTCTATTGGGTCAAGGATTATTACGTTCAAGTTTGCATTGCAACAAGAAAAATCTGTGCGGAATTCTGCTCCTTCTAGATTTTGTTAATTTATTAAATTTTCTCGTCTAAAGCTGCCTCAGTGTTCTGAGATTTTCATTCGCGAATTATTGTGAAACTCTTTAAATTCTGTGCGATTTAAGCAATTTAAAAAAAAATAATCACCGAAATGAAAAGACAGTGAAGTACAGCCAAACTAAGAAGAATCACCAAGACAGAAATTTAGGGACGCCAGAAAATATTTGTGCAGATTTTTCTCGTTTTCTCATATTTCTTGGCGGATCTTTACATTTTGTCGATTTTTTGTGACGATTCCTGGAAAATTTAAAATTACTGTTGGCGATTTTGCTAATTTTGGAGATTCTACGTTGGCTTTTTTAATCGCCAAAATTAGAAGAATTTTTACTTTCGGCTATTTGCAAGACTATTTGACTTTGGCTTTTTCTAAATATTTAACATCTTTTGGTGTTCTTGTGCTCTGTGATTGGGGCACGACAAGAGTGAACATGTTTCCTGGCTTTTTTTTAAACAATTCTCATTCTGGTAATTTTCTTCATTTTGGTGATTTTGCGTTGGCTTTTTTAAATCGCCGAAATGAGAACAATCGCCATTAAAGTCATCAAAATGAATGGAATCGCCAATATTTCAAAGGCTAGTGAAAAATGTACAGTAAAATCAATTTTTCATACCTAGGACTTCGTACGTTTCGTATCACGTACTAAAAGTCTTTTTTAGCGTATTCGATTCCGTACCTCGTCTTCGGCTCTGTCTGGAAAATTCTCACACACTAAGAAAGACTTTTAGTCCTAGGTACGAAACGTACTATTTTAGTCTGTATCAGACTGCTTGTCAAACTGTTGAAAATTTAGAAGAATTATTCGTCGACATAATTCGTCTAAGGTTGAAAATATTGAGGTCTAAAAATGTGAGAGATCCGATAATTGGTGATGTAGTTGTTACAAAAAAAAGAAATATTGCGAAAACGACTGCGCAAACGGACAGTGAATAGTTCTTGTAGTTAACAAAGTTTCTTTTGTAAATAACTTCCCCTTCAAATATTCTCTATTCCCTGAGCCCAATTCAAATGTTTGTTTTACATGTGCGAACCTCCTTCCCGATGAGTTCGACTGGGATACCTGTTATCCCAGCTTGCATCCCTTGCATCTTTTCTGCATCTTGTAGGCATCTTTCACAAGATTTTGCATCCCAAATATTTTTTTTAAATAGAAATGAATTTATAGGGTTAAGGAATTAATTTGCCAACAATTCCTTAATTCTGGTTTCTCTTAAAAACCATCCGAATGTAATTTAGCTCAAAAACATAAAAAAGACCATAATAAAAAGAAGGTGGGGGGCACTTTTCCTATTTCTATTATAGAAAGAGTGGCAATAAACGACCGATATTTTTATTCAATTTTAACGTGTACCACTCGGTACGTTGAATTTACATCACTGATTCATCGCTATGTAAATAATCAATGACAGATCACACATTACTTTAGCCCGTAACCATTACCGGCCAGTTCATTTTGGATGGAACTCATTCGAAAATTAAATCGTTTTCACACACTGAAATTTAGTTGTTTTTCATAAATGAAACATTCAATAATCACCACTAGAGCAGCACTTTTGATTTGATAACATCATCCACTCAAGTAAACGACCTTTTAATTAAGAAAAAACAATTTGCTTACTCGCAATAACACAATGGTTGTCAAAATTTTCAAAACAATATATCGACGATAGTTCATTCCAGAAAGGGCCTATACTACAGATGTGGATGAAATTTAATTTGTACAGTGAAAATTCATTCAGTTTTGGAAAGCATGAAGAAAATTGATGTTAAACAGTCGTTTTGGTGTTTTCAACGACCGAGTGGTACACGTTAAAGCAGAATACAGCATACATGATCTATGTAAATGGCCGAATTCCATTAAGCGCAATTACGCAAACTTTTGCGCTTAATGTAATCGGCCATTTACATGGTCTATGATCTACTATTACCAATAAAAATATTTTACGTGTTACGGCATGTTTCATTTTCATTTACATTGCCTAATCACGTAAAGCATTGTACTTACGAGGTTCCAAGTTGTTATTTGACAAGTGGGGAATACAGCCCTCCCCTTCGGGTCGGGCTGTAACACCCCACTTATCAAATACACAACTTGGAACCTCGGAAGTAATATACTAATGAATGACCGATATAATTAGTACCGATAGAAAAATTAGAAACTACTGATAGCCGGTTCCTGAGTTTCGATAAAACTATTCAAAAGTACCGATATTATTTCACCGATAAAAAAATAATAATTTAGCCGTGCATGGACCGCACGAATGTTTGTTAATTGCACGGACGGTAATTGTGAACATTTACTCTTTACTTCCAACTTGTTGTTTCCTAAGACCGTTGCCAAATTGCAACGTTAAAAAGATAGCCTTCAAATGGGCCAGTTATTAATTAAAAAATGTGGATCGTTTTTTTACTGAGTGTGCCTTAGTGAGCAGTCTTTTTTTTTGCATTTTATAATAAATATATATTTACAATTTATTGGAAAATTAAATATTTAATGATAAATTCGTTTGTTTGTTATCCTTTATCGATCATTGAAATTTTCCATCGGTAAACCATCATTTTCTATCGGTAGACCATTTATTCTTTCGGTAGACTCATTTTGTCTGTCGGTCAATCGTATTTGTCATATTTTCTAGCCACCAGAATTCATCCAAAATAGACAGATTTTCGTAAATATGTCTATTTTTAGTGAGCCATCCCCTGAGCCACCAGAATTCATCCAAAATAGACAGATAAAAATTGGTTGATCGATAAAAAAAAAATTTTACCAATAGAAAATGATTGTTTACCGATAGAAAAACGTCAATGATCGATAAAGGATAACAAACAAACGAATTTATCGTTAAATTATTTTCTTTTATCGGTAAAATAATATCGGTACTTTTGAATATTTTTATCGACACTCGGAACCCGCTATCGGTAGTTTATCATTTTTCTATCGGTAATAATTATATCGGTCATTCATAATATGTTTACTGGTAAAGTCGAATTTTTTATCAGTCGAATATAATATCACTTGTAAACATATAAAACGTGACGTGACGGATATATTAGGAAAATTAATCTACCTAAAGTAGCGACTACGATATGGGAGGTTTTTTTTATGAATAATTTCTTCCTTATTGGAGGTCCTTGCGTAATATAGAAAACGTAGGGGTTACAATCTTCTGGAACGGAACGAATTCGCTAGAAAGCTTTTCTGCATAAAGTAGGAACAGCATTTTCTCTTTTATGTCTCGGAGACACGTGATAATTGTTCTCTTAAAAAACACCATTCGATGGAGTCAACTGAAACACTATGACGAAAGTATCCAATCGTTTCAGTGTTTTTTAATAGACAAAAAGCTTTGTGTCCCTGTTTCCCCTTATTTAAGCATTACAATCAGGGCCTATTATTTGTGAAATTTTTGCGAAATTTGTGAAATTTTACGAAATTTGCGAAATTTTAGCGAAATTTGTGAAACTTTGCGAAATTTGTGAAATTTTTGCGAAATTCGTGAAATTTTTGCGAAATTTGTGAAATTTTGCGAAATTTGTGAAATTTTTGTGAAATTCGCGAAATTTTTGTGAAATTTGTGAAATTTTATGAAATCAGCCCAAAATCGGCGAGTCTATTTAACGAGAAAAAAATACAGTAAATGCAAAATGATCAATAGTAATTTAGAAAATAGTATTTAAATCTGAAAAATAACTATTTTGAGACTCGTATGAAGTGTACTGGGCTTATTTGTGTTGTTGAAGGTTGACTAAGGAAGAGATAGATATTGAAAGTGCCCATGTAGCCAAATGAGCCTCCCATATAATCTAGCCCCGATATGGTCTGACTCACGAAACTTTGTTTCAATCGTTCCTGCTCTATGCGGAAGGCTTAAGACCGACCTAAAAAATTTATTCTGGTAACAATTTTCCACAAATATTATCAACAATTGCATACTGAAAAATATCTTCAAAATCTGCCCAAATATGCAATATTGTGGTGACATTGCACATATCCCTTGTTCTCAAGACATATTGACAAGTGCTTTTATCTAAGAAGCCGATCATTTCCAGACACTTTTATTGGGTTAGGAAATAGTCGAAAATCACTATTGACACACCGATTTTTTCAACTTTACCGTTAGTTGCATTTTTCTTTGATATTAAATATTAATTGGTCCTCAAGTTTCGATTTTATTTGAAATTTGGAATGATCTATGCAAATAAGAGGAATGAAGTTGCTAAATGCCTGAGATCAATCGTCCAAAACAGATGCACAAACAATTTTTCATGTAAGGGGTCGAAAACTTTCATTTTCGGCCCGACACATGAAGAGTATAAAAAGTTATATTTACATGCTAGCTGGGAAATTTTTATTTTGACTTGTGAGATTACTCCCAACTAGCATGTAATGCAATGCCATGTCATGCGTCAAAAACCGACATTTTCGTGTGTCAATCACATCCTTCCATTCCATTAAGATAAAAATGTAAAGTCTAGTTTTCGTGTATCTCGGCTTCGCCTCGAATCAACCAACTCAGACAAAAAATCTACTTTTCATCGTTTCTCGCAAATTCTTTGTTATTCAAAAAATAAGTTTGGCAGTTCATAATAGTATTTTGCATAACAAGGGGCGAAAGTAAAAAAATTCAAACGTGTGAAGTTTGCAGCCCGCGCCGCAGGCAAGGGCGGCAATCACACGATTTGAATTTTGGCATAAAAAATACTATTTCATCTGACTTCAACTTTGCTTAGTCTGTTGGAATATGCACTTGATATAATTCTATCTAGTGATAGACAAGCAGTCTACATGGATCACAAGGTCTAAGTGGCCTTAGTTAAGAGCAAAATGTTGTTAGTCACTTTTCAATAAACAGCCGAAAGGCAAAGTCGTGATTTATTGGAGGTCCGGATACAAGCTCTTATCCGAAATATCCTGAAGCCAGTCCATACCTTCCAACATATTCACCGTCGTATACACATAATACGAGTCTTATTTTATGTCTTCTGCTGTTCTCGACGTTCATTGCGGAAGATTTGATTTTTTAATTCGTTTTGTGAAATTTGTGAAATTTCACGAAATTTGTGAAATTTTGCGAAATTTGCGAAATTTTTGCGAAATTTGTGAAATTTTACGAAATTTGCGAAACTTTTGCGAAATTTGTGAAATTTTTGTGAAATTCGCGAAATTTTCGCGAAATTTGCGAAATCGAATTTCACAAATTTCACAAATAATAGGCCCTGATTACAATGGCATAATAGTGTAAAGAGAGTAGTTTACCCTATGTATGTGGGACCAATAGAGCGAGTGGGAAACATTTTTTTTTAATTCTCGCAAGGGGCCTGACCCACCCAAGTGCTGCAGCCTAGTTTTTAAGCTTCAAAGCCCACAAAACCTCAAAGCATTAACTAAACGGAAAAAGGCTCTACGACAATTATCCGAAAAAGCACTGCATAATGTCAACAGTGCTTCGATTAGAACACAAACTTATTTGAAAAATACACAATCCTCCTCAAGAGAATCAAAATGCACAAAGCACAAGCGAACAAAGGGATTGATTTTGTTTGTTTGCTCCACAGCAATTTCCAGACGATAATTATCATCAACCGTAATATGAGTGGTTCAGGTAAAAGTATCTTGGGACTTTGGCTCTACCGCAGTGGCGAACAAGAGTGGGCAGTGAAACAAGGGAGTCCATTGCATAAACGAAGAAATCATTTGGTAAGTGAGTAGCAGCAATATGATGTTCATCCGTTTTCAAATTTTCTGTCTGAGAAGTTGGTAATTGTTACTATCCCAACAAAAATCTCTTCGAGAAAAGTGTGACGCAGTCTTTGAAGTACAATTTCTAAAATGAATGATATCGCTTGAGTTGACGCTTTCAGCTTCGTTACGCAAAAATTAAATTTTACACCCAATTAGTTCAAACAAGCTGGCTTAGGTTTTCTCATCATCTGCCAAATAATTTTTACCCAAAAAAAAATTTGACTGGAAACAACCAAAATTTTACCAAAAAAATCTGCGTCGCATGTGGCAGATAAATTTTCTTGCTGGTCTGTTCCTGAACATTTGCCACTTTGCGACGCAGATTTTTTTGGTAAAATTTTGGTTGTTTCCAGTCAAATTTTTTTTTGGTAAAAATTATTTGGCAGATGATGAGAAAACCTAAGCCAGCTTGTTTGAACTAAAATTGGGTGTAAAATTTAATTTTTGCGTAACGAAGCTGAAAGCGTCAACTCTAGCGATATCATTCATTTTAGAAATTGTATTTCAAAGACTGCGTCACACTTTTCTCGAAGAGATTTTTGTTGGGATATCAATCGTTTTAGAAGTTTTAGAAGACTGCTTTTTATAACAGTTTATAACAGAAATTCGGAAATTTGGAAAATTTGACGAAATTCGAAAATTTGACGAAAATGGAAAATTCGACGAAATTCGAAAATTCGACGAAATTCGAAAATTTGACGAAAATCGAAAATTTGACGAAATCCGAAAATTTGACGAAATTTGAAAATTTGACGAAGAAGGTAATTCTCTATCTGCCACCATTCAAGAAATATCTCCAAAATCCCAATTTACCCACCCATTTCCAACTTTCGACATTTTTCACATATGCCCCAATGTTGTACTCGTAAAACTCTGAGACTTTGCCGAAGAAAGTAACTCTCTATCTCTCATAATCGCAAAAAAATATTAGTCCTTTCATCCTACGCTCGAGTAGCTCAAAATTTGGTCACTCTAATCACTCTAGCTCAAACGAATCTGCCCCGATTTTTTTAATTATTTTTTTGTTCGAATCGTGTTACGAATACCTTTCATTTGATGGGTCGCAGGCCTCTGTAGGTTTCAATACAGCTAAGCTACAGCCGAAAACGCATTCCCGACCCTCGAAAACCACACTCAGAAACCACTTCGAGGCCAATAAAACAAAATTCTGGTTTTTCCTGGGGTAATGGCGTATCACAATTTCATTTTTATGCCCACCCTGAGGTTCCTGCAAAATTTCATGGAGATTGGCTGACTAGTTTCCGAGATCGAACATACAGAGTAAGTTGAAAGATTTTGATTGTTTGGGAAAAGTCAATTTGGTGTATTTTGTATGAAAAGTGACCAATTTCAAAACGATGTATCTCCGGTAATTTTAAAGCTACATAGTCGAGTGATAGCTCGTTTTGCTCGTATTTGAAGCGCGAATAAGATAGAATAGGATTTGTGGTGATTCAGGCCAAAAGAAAGAAACTTAAATTCTCGCCTATATATAGTTGCCGCGTCTCAAAAAATTTTCTTCGTTCTTTTTTGGAAGTTAGACTGCGTCAAGTCCTCCGCTAACGCTCCGGACATGATAGATTTCACATTTCATTTCCTCTCATTGTTTCTACCATGTGCCAATCCAATCATAGTACTTTGGTGTTACACGCGAAAAAAGTCGTACGTCTTAAACGTACATCGTCTACGGCCAAAACGTACATACAGAGGAAAAGACTAAAGGTTTACTGACCCATGTAATGTACGTTTAAGTCGTAACAATGTACGAATACGACGTATTTCGGAAATGTAACTCAATATCAGATTATCGACATCGAAGGGAAAATTGAACCTTAACGTTCAAGTGTTTATTGCTCACAACGAGCCGAGCGCATGCGAGAAACGAAACTTTCAATTAATAACGACTCTCTATACCAATCACAAAGCTTTGTTACAATTTGCATATCTCACGTCACCGTATCAGGCCAACGAAAAAGCTCAAAGGGAAATCAAGGGCACTGAAACCACAACGTCCAGTGACAAAACATCCATCATTTTCACGTTAAAAAATCAGGTTGGTGGCCTAGCGCGTGCTTTGCAAGTATTTCAGGAACTTGGCATTAACGTTTTACATTTGGAACTGCAAAATGCTGACCCGTCTGTGGCGCAGGTAAAAAAGCAGTCGATATTTAGACAAAAGAGATAATTTAAGTCACAAAACCCGAAACCTATGCAGGCCGATGTACTGGTCGATATTGAATGCGATGCAAAGCATCTGGATAAAGTCATTCACATGCTGCAACGTGAAGTTCAATCTGTGAGTTATGCATCGGCACAGAT
The DNA here is from genome assembly GCF_014529535.1 of Bradysia coprophila. Taxonomy (NCBI): domain Eukaryota; kingdom Metazoa; phylum Arthropoda; class Insecta; order Diptera; family Sciaridae; genus Bradysia; species Bradysia coprophila. Next base: position 1,938,091 of record NW_023503941.1, on the reverse strand, counting down.
TACTGGCGATTATCCGCCGCCGACACCACTTTCGGCTTGTTCCAGTTTTGGTAATGAAAATTTTAATTTTGCGAACCGAAAAAGGGGTCCAATTTGTGGCTGATCGTTACAGATTTCGGTGAGATGCATTGGTTCCCGCGGAAGATATCGGATCTAGACAATGCCCAAAATGTTCTGATGTATGGATCGGCACTGGACGCAGATCATCCGGGCTTCAAAGATCCTGTTTATCGCAAAAGACGAGAGCAATTTACCGCAATCGCCAATTCGTACAAATAGTAAGTGCTCGAACCTGAGAAGTTGAGATGGGACTGCAGAGGAAAAATTTCTAAAAACTTTATTTTTCCGCCAGTGGCAATCCAATACCGAGAATGCAGTACACTCCCGAGGAAATAAAAACGTGGTACGTCTCAATATTCCACTTTCCCTTCAGCTGCACTTTCGATCACATTATTCCTTTTGACAGGGGCATCGTGTTTCGCAAGCTTCATGAACTTTATGTGAAATATGCCGTTCCTGAGTACATGGAAAATTGGCCCCAATTGGTCAAATATTGTGGCTATCGGGAGGACAATTTGCCGCAGTTACAGGACGTCAGCAGCTTCTTGAAACGGAAAACTGGTTTCCAGTTACGACCCGTAGCTGGTTACTTGTCACCGAGAGATTTCCTATCTGGTCTGGCTTTTCGTGTGTTCCACTGCACTCAGTACATTCGACATTCTTCCGATCCGTTTTACACCCCGGAACCGGATTGTTGCCACGAATTACTAGGACATATGCCGCTGTTGGCCAACCCGAGTTTTGCCCAATTCTCACAAGAAATCGGTCTAGCTTCGTTAGGAGCATCAGATGAAGATATCGATAAAATTGCAACGGTAAGAGAGATGATGGGCAAGAGCACAGCTAACCAACAGTCGCTGCTGCTCTTACCCTTCAAAACGTCTTCTGGCATAGTTTCAAGGTCTAATCCAAAATCTCTAGCTGTACTTCTTTACCGTCGAGTTCGGATTGTGTCGCCAAACGGACGGTTCTTTCCGAGTGTACGGAGCTGGTCTGCTCTCGTCAGTTGCTGAACTTCAACACGCCATAACTGCAACCGAAAAGATAAAACGCTTCGATCCAGACACCACATGTCGTGAGGAATGCATTATTACGGCATACCAGAATGCGTACTACTACACCGACTCATTCGAAGAAGCCAAAGATCAAATGAGGTTTGTTTTGTTGTCCGATTTCCGCTTCCAGTGAAAGTCGCTAAATTCAATTACAAAATGTCAGGCGATTCGCTGAGAGTATCCATCGACCGTTTGGCGTACGCTACAATCCATACACACAAAGCGTTGAGGTACTGTCGACGGCACAACGAATCACCGCAGTGGTATCCGAGCTACGCGGTGATTTAAGCATCGTGTCATCAGCTTTAAAGAAAGTTTCGGCTCTCGATCACAATTTGGACGTGGAGAAATTGTCACAGATGTTAAATGCGGGACTGCTGGGAGATAAGAGCCCGATGATAAGTCCAATGATCAGTCCGGAACATACGGACAAGTCTCTGGAAAATGGCGTTGCTAAGTGATTTGTTTTGGCGGATCACCGTCGCATTTTTTGAATGTAATTACCAAAAATCTGTTAGTTGTGCACCAGTGACCAATCAGTATGATGTTCATGTTATAGATGCAAAAGAGTATAAATGTAAATAATAAAGAAATTATTTGGAGTCTACTCATTATGCTGGTCAGCGATCCAGAGATACAATGACAATTTACATGGCTTTGAGTTCGCTACTAGGGTCGAAAGTGACTTTTTACATCACTAGGGAAAACAAGTGGTCTACGATCCGAGGGGAAAGCTAGGTGAACAAATACTGGGACAATTGATTTGAATTTGCTATTGGGGAACAATAGAAGGAATGAGTACGCCAATGGAAGTAGGTGGGTAAAAATGAAAAGTAACGTTTTCGTCTGATTGTTGACCTCGGGCTTCGCCTTACACAAAAGCACGATTTTTCAATTTTTATCTCTTGCCAAATAAATGAAAATTAACGCAAAAATCTTCCATTTCGCCCCCGTTGAATTTAAACTTTTATTTTTACTTGTATTGGTCTTGGTCACCCAAATTTCATTCGCTATGCTCATTCGTCATCGACAACTTTTTTCGTTGAGTCGCACTGATGTAAAAAATTATTAAATTTTTTACGTTAAACGCAGTGACTAGACTTCGTACACAACACACTGTCCTGACATGTTTTCGTCCCTGCGTCGTGAATAGGTGGCGTTTTGTTTACGCTCTCTCTGATGACAGTTCGGATGAGAAATAGTTATTTCTTCAATGATGAAAGAAAATTCGGAAATTGCATTTCTAGGGTGTCACAACAAAGGCTTCAGAAGTTTCAGGGGAGGGTAGAAAATGACTATTTTATCGCCTGTGTTGTGGAAATGTTTATTTTCTCACCTCTTGTTTTTCCATGTTTTTCTTTTCTCTTTGCAACTGTCACTTAAGTGGTGAATGATGTGATTGTTTCGTGGATAACCACGGTTACTCACGTAAGGATGAAAAATTGTGTGTTCAGCTCGGGGACTTACTGTGAAGAAATATCTGACCTACATAAAGAGCTTTGAACAGAACCACGCATTGACAACATTAGCGACATTTTTCTGATCGGTTGCATCGTGATTTCTATTGCGCCCTTCAATTCTATGTGCTGTGTTTTAGCTTCAGGAAAATTGTCGATTTCATACTCTCCAGCAGTGGGTCATCTTCTAAATTCCATTAGAATCTCACGTTCCACATAAGGTAGCGTTCATAAATGACGTCGGCTTTTTTTCAGTGCTGTCAGCACACTTAAATTCAAGTGGTATGCATTTTTGGAAGGTCAATGTATGGTCCTCCATTTATGGGATGCGTTTGTAGTAGTCAGCCATGAATTTGACTTTTAAAAAATGCATACCACTCGTCGAGTTATTGATGATCTAAATGTGCTGACAGCACTGAAAAAACCAGACGTCATTTATGGACACTCCATTTATCCACAAAATGCAAACAACGAAATATGGTTATTGTCTAGTCCGATGTATAGGTAAATTCTCATAAATTTATTGATAAAATAGGGTTGGAATAACATTTCATTAACATTTTTCTTACAATATCCACCTAACTAACCACCTAAGGCATCGCTTTTAACACAAAAATATTGATTTTAATTCACAAAATTTCAATTCAGCGTGGAACAGTAGTTAACTCACTGCATTTTATTGAAAGCAGAAACCTTTAATATCTAACTCCAGCTCGGTAAGCACCCAGATATGCAGCGCAATTAGGACAATAATGAACTGAACTCTGGCATGATTCCATACAATATGGCAGACAAACGCATGGTAGCCAGCACCTTCAAGAATAACGAAATTGTGTCCGCAAAATCCATAACATAATCAACACACTGCAAGCATAAGTGCCACAATTTGTATGGTACGGTACATACACTATCCAGTTTCAGTGCTCTATTTAGAGTGTAACACTTATGCCCGAAGTGCGTTGCTACAATTAAACATTACTTACAGAAAACACAATACTCCTGCGATTATATGCGTTGCAACATTTGGTTCCGATTTCACTTTTGTTACAATGTTGGAATGACATGAAGGGCATGTTGTATTGACTGGATGTCTAGCAACTGTAGAAAAGAAGAAATATTTCTTAAAGGGTGATTGGGGTCAGATTTTAGAATTCATTAGGAGCATTGATGGAGCGTTATAAAGTAGGTGGCGCTGATTTCATATTTTGGTCGGAGTTGCAGTAAGACTTAGGATGGATTTGCTTCAACTGCACTCGCACAAGCAACACTGCTCCGTATTTAATACGATTTTATCCCTTAGCCGTGCGTTTGTGTACCTATTTTACCAGTATAAAGACGTTCAGTGTTGGAAAGAATCGACCATCCGAAACATAGCTGAAGCAAATTTGTGTCTGAATTTCACTGACGTCGACTGTCGTAATGTCTGCTGCAGAGTTTTTGCAGTTCATTGTGAACTTCACCATAGTTTGACAGAAGCCGACGACTCACATAAATGCATGGGTATAGCACGAGCACGTCTCAAATATGCAAACGACGATTTTCTTTTATATATATATAACTGACATACCTACGACGACATACGTAACCGCACAGTTCTTTTGTTTCAAAGTCCAAATTTGACAGTAAAGAGCACAAAAGAAGGAAATGCGATAACGCACTCGTCGCTCTGTTTAAATAAAAATTTCTTAAATTGTTAGGAACACAAAACTAACGTGGAATTTGAAGCACAACGACATGCTGTACTTGCTGTTGAATTGGAACCGATTGTGGTTGTCGTTGTAGTTGTTGTATGTGTGGTTGTTGTTGTTGTAATGACGGATCTACAACCGAATACTGAGGTGGTGGAGCTTGAAATTCGGTGGGTGCACTGGCTATATATTGCGTTGGATATAGTGCTGGTGTATCGGAATATTGGGGTATTGATGGTTGATGCTTTTGTTCGTAGCTATGAGCCATATTTTCGCTAGTTACTCCGCACAATTGTTATGGAACACAAAAAGAAAATCGAGAAGCCGTGCAAATTACTTTGACTGTTTGCTGTGACACCGAAGACTGATGTATAGGCATGCGCAAATGAGTATACATTCCACGAAATATACTGCAACTATTTGTTGATTCATTCACTATGCGCATGACAAACAGAAACGTAACTTTCTTATGCCTGATATGAAGCGCCATATATACGCAGCGATGTGTTTTGTTATGATGTCATAGATGTTAGAGTGTTATGGCACCTAAAGTGTTGAATATGCATGCACAGTAGTATGCATTATAATGTAAAGCAGTTAGTGCCTCTGTTGAGTTACTGGTATTATGTTACAAAATGTTTTTCCCGCCATTAATAGCTATATTCAGCCACTTTCGACTGCAATTTTAAAATGACGGAGAAATGTTGAAAAATCACAAAATTTTAAGCACCAACGCACTGCAAGAATGAGTGATCGTAGTGACAGCTGTCAAATGAAGTACTATTTTGAATGAAAAATTGTTCAGTTTGAGTACTCTATTTGGAGGTGACGCAGGTAACGGGACATAATTATACACGATCATTATCGACTCGGATGATAATATCCGATAATATCGTCTTGGAGACAAAATGTTGCCTGGAAAGCGATAATATCGTCTTCCAGACAATAATATCGACCAAAAAACGATAATATTTGTTAACTGGAAGTTTTCGTCATCTGAACAATATTATCATCCTGGACGTTGTCATAACATTTGATAGCATTTTTGAGTAAAAACACCCAGAGATATGCTTTGGAAAACTAGTGAAAAACAATCAAAACAAAACAAAACAAAAACACTTTTCCGGTAACTTGACTCCGAACTTCTTTCACTGTTCTGAAGCACTTCCCATTAAGTAGCGACAATGTAATTACGCTAGTAAGCTAGGTGGGCACGTAAAAAATAGGTCAACAACGTAAAAGTCAACAAAAAATTGAATGTTGGGTCCCAAAACAGTCAGCGCATATGTCTGTTTCCCCCTGGTTTCCGACGGGAAACAGGCGAACACGCCAACTGTTTTGAAACCCAACACAATTTTTTTTAAAAAGACAAAACTAATTTTGAGAATATCGGATTTAAGCATACAACAGTAGCTATTGGCGCAAAAGCAAGAAAAACTGTATATTTTCCTACTTTTCCTGTTTTCCCGCACCTTCCTGGTCTATAATTGAAGTTTTTCGTAATGGATGATAATATTGCCCAGAATTCGATAATATCGACCGGAAGATAATAATTCCCGTTACTCGATGGAGAAATTTTAGAGCGACCAGTATGTTATGTCACACAATAAAAATCTGGGACACAGTTAGCAACAACCGCTTACGGAAGATTGTACTTCCAAAGATCAACGACTTCAAATGTTGATGTGTAATAAATTTGTAAGAGATCTGTCAACAGCAGAGATGAAGATGTGTTGCATGTCCTTTGGTGTCTGATAAAACTATCGTTTAAAGAGATAATAACAACTTGAATGGAAAATTGTTCTCCCGTTTGAAGGATAAAATACCGAAACTACACCGATCGAACGTTGTATTCGATATACCATGCGTCTGTGATGTTAAATATGTGGGTGAGACTAAAAATAGAGACTTTCGAAGAGCGACTCACTCAGCACCTTATGAGACCATACTTTTGATAGTAAAAGCGAGAGCTTTTGCTGCGGCAGACAGGCTGATGCAAAATGAGCTATATGGACCTCAAACTTCCTTTCCGGTCACGGGATGATTGCGAGCCTGATATCAGACCCAATCTTCAGTATGCCAAGGGATCGGATGAAGGCTGAGCTCAATTTCGTCATGAACTTCAAGGTTGCCTTCCCGGGAAGGCGAGAATGGCTAGATAGCTGGCCAAATTGGCTCCCAGAGGGCAAACTTGTGAGGTTTACTGATGGATCAAAGACCAATGAGAGCTCAGGAGCTGGAATTTATGCTCCAGTGACTGAAGAAGGCACCTGGTATAGTCTGGGAAAGCTAGCTAGTGCGTTTCAGGCAGAAACTTTTGCTGCGCTGTTAGGAGTCATCGAATGACTCCCGAAGGGCTTCAGCGGCCTAGAGTTGTACGTCTGTTCGGACAGTGAGTCTATGATTAAGGCGCTGGTGTCGCCTGTCATTACCTCCAAACTGGTTAAGAAGTGTAAAGATTACCTTAACGAAGTGGGTCTGAGAAACCAGATAACACTAGTATGGGTACCAGGACATTCTGGAGTGGAAGGTAATGAGAGAGCTGATGAAATGGCGAGACGTGGCTCTTTAACGCCTGCGTGCGGACCTGACCCAATAATCCCAATACCGCAATCGCTCTGCATCAGAGCGTTAAGGGACTGGGTCATGGAAAAGCACATAGAGAGCTGGATTGAGTACGTCGGGGGAATGCACACGAAGTGCTTTCTTCCGAAACCGGGCGAGAAGTGGTTCAAGGAATTCAAGTCTGAACCCTTCTAACTTAGGTGTTTCGCTACAGCAGGACACGAAAGAGCTATGGCTGTAATCAAGTTTGATTTTAAGAACGTTTTCAATATGCTATTTAGAAATTGCTTTTGTCTGAAGTAGAAGAGATTTGTCCGGAGATGTCTCCAATGATAAGACAAGCTTATAGTCGTTATTCGAATTTGATCTACGACGAGGAGATCTTTCTGTCGAGTAGAGGCGTGCAGCAAGGCGATCCTTTAGGTCCACCTGCTTTTTGCATAGGGATAATGAAGATGACTCATTCTTTAGTTTCGAAGTTAAATGGTTGGTATCTCGATGACGGAACAATAGGTGACGAGTTAGAGGCCCTCCTGTCAGATATTAGAATTAGAGTTTTGTGAGTATTCAGGAATGGAATTGAACACCGAGAAGAGTGAGGTGTTTTTTGTGGATGCGTCAGTAGAAGAGGAGGATGAAATGTATAGGGAAATATCGGGTCTTTTACCAGGCATTCGTAAAGTTGATAAAAAATTTTTCGACTTGCTTGGAGCTCCTATTTTCGAAAAAGGTGTCCATGGTATGTTTTCGACTAAAGTTGAAAGCGTCGAGCTGTTATCGAAGCGTTTACAGCTTTTGGACGTTCATCCTGCTTTGTGTATTTTTAAGAGTTCTCTTTCAGCTCCTAGGTTCAATTATCTCTTGCGTACTTGTTAGTCATTCTTGGTACCCGAGGTATGAGACAGAATAGATGAGATGTTTCGTGCTACGCTTGAGATTATTACGAGCACGAAACTTGGAGTGGTTAACTGGAAGCAGGCATCTCTTCCTCTTTCGTTCGGGGGTCTTGGGATTGGGAAATCCTCGGAGTTGGCCTATCCGGCGTATTTGTCGTCTGTCCACCAGTCTTCGAAGTTGTCAAATGAGATCCTCAGCAAGTGTTGAACGGTGACGTTTTGTCGGTTTTACAAAGTCTTCCTTCTGAATACTCTTTGTTGGGCGAAAAATCTAAAAGTATTTAAAAGAAGTGGAACTTGATAGGCGTGCGAAAGGTTTTTGACGAGTTATTGGCTTCTAGTTCTCCAGTGGACCGTGATAGGTTACTTACATCATCAACGAAAGAGTCTTCAAAGTGGTTGCAAGTTATACCTTCAAGTAATCTGGGGCTACTTTTAGACAATAACGCGGCAAGAATAGCCGTGGCACTTAGGTTGAGTTGCAAGGTATGCGAAGAACACCGTTGTGTTTGTGGAAAGCTAGTAGACGAATACGGTCGTCATGGGTTGTGTTGTAAGAATAGTAAAGGATGGATTCCGGGGCACGATGATATTAACAACATCTTCTCGCATGCTTTTTCGTCAGCCGGTGTCCCTAATGTTTTGCAACCACCAGGGATTTCGAGAGACGATGGGAAAAGGCCAGACGGAATGACGTCAATTCCGTGGAGTAGAGGAAAGTCACTGATATGGGACATGACAGTTCGAGATACTTTAGCTCAGTCTTATTTGTCTATTTCTTCGACTAAGGCTGGAGCTGTCGCTGATCAAGCGGAGCGTAGGAAGCATAATCATTATATCGGTCTGAAAGAGAACCACTTGTTTAAACCAATAGCGTTCGAAAGTCTGGGTAGCTGTGGCCCCGAAACGGAAGCGTTTCTCGTGAGTTTAGGAAAGATGATGAAGAAGGCTTCCGGAGAGCAGAAGTCTTTAGATTACTTGCTTCAGAAGATTTCTGTATCGATACAGAGGGGGAATGCGGGTTGTATATTAGGAACTTTTTGAAAAAGAGTCGATGATTTTTATTTACTCTAGTTTTAATTTTTAATTTTTGTTTTTTTCATACTATTGACATACTAATGTTTATTTTTTCTTTTTCGTGTCTTTCGGGAATTAATTCGAGCACGCGATATGAAAATTTAACGAAGAAGTTTTTTCAATTCTTGTTTCTTTAGTTTTTAGTTTTTTCTTTTGTTTATTCCCTTGACTGTAAGTCAGGGGTTTTACGAAAACAAGTACACCGTGCATAACACGTTCACTATGATTAAAAATGTATGGGAATGTGATGAAAAATCGTTAAATGTTAAAATTTTGTGCCCTTTGTTAACACGATAACTGGAGCAAAGTTCAACCGATTTTCAAAAACTTTTTTTTATTCGACGAAGTAGTGAAATCCTCAGGTCAAGTTCGAACATGGGTGGTATCGGTTCAACCATCTGGGAGTAGTTCTCGAAGAAGCCTTTTCTGCTTTTTGTTAACACGATAACTGGAGTAATTCTCAACCGATTTAAAAACAAAATGTTTGGTGGAGAATGGAATCAATTCCTGAGGTTAGGTTCTAAGATAGATTATGTTGGTCTAACGAACAAGCTGATGTTGCTAACAGAATTTTTGTATCTATTTCAATAGTATTTTTGTTGTTATATGACTTCGCCTGGTAAACAAAACCGAATAAATAGAATAAAAATTAACGAGTGTAACGAGTTTAAATGTTATTGAAAACATACGTCATTTTTTACCGGGGTATTTTATATACATAGTTTCGAAGATTTTCAGTGAAACTAAACAGAATTAAATCGTCAATGAGAGATTTATTAGACCGTTCTAGTAGTTCTTCTTCTAAATGCGTTTTTGTGGCAATCAACATACAAAATTACATTTCATTGAAATAAATCAATAAATCATTGTCAATAAAAATACTATTGAGAAGCTCAGACAAACAGTCAAGGGATCTGACCCGCCCAACAGGTGGGGCCTAGTTTTAATTATTTAAATGAAATGAATTGTAATGAAACTTAATTGTAATATTTAGACATATTTTATCGGAGTTTTAGTGCGGGAGAGGACACTTTCTCTGAGAATAAAAAAATGTTGTGTAAAAAAGAAACTTCTACCTTTCACAAATCCGCTTTTACAAACCGACTATTCTATCGGTATCTTCTTATCTCAGATATGAGAAATACGGAACCATCGCAGAATCTCAGCTTCGCACAAATCGAATTGATTTTTTTTCAATATCACAAAATTTCGAGATGTTACACAACAAATCACATAATTTCCAATGACAAAGATTGGCTTAATCTTATCGACTGGTTATTTCAATCTGAGTTCATTCTCAGTATTTTAACTGGGCACACAACGTTTTCTGCTCAGTCTTCGTTAGTTTGTTCGTGTGTTTTAAGCTGGAAAGATGCAAATTATTCTCCTACTTTCGGCACTGTTAACCGTAGCTGTTGCACAACAGCCCGTCGGTTTAACTTGCCAATATTTCTTCTCGTTCGAGACGTATCGTTGCGAGCTAACAATCAACAATCCCAATGGCTTGGACGATTTCACCGAAATTGGTGGAATTCATTTGGAAGGATTCTCAGACGCTGACGTCACATACATCTACAGAACAGCTGGCTTCAGTCCGAACATACCCAGAATTATATGCGACGAATTCCCAAATCTTTCTCGGGTCATGTTCTACAATACAGGCCTGACAGAGATTACCGATAGCTCGTTTGCTGGTTGTTCGCAGATCACTGAACTGGATTTGGTTTTGAACGGAATCAGTTCGATCACACCGAATGCTTTCGCTACTCTTACTGACCTGAGCTTCGTCTATTTGGAAGCGAACAATCTACAAACATTGCCAGAAGCTTTGTTCACCAACCAAGACGATTTGATTTTGCTCGATTTGAATTACAATCCACTGGATACCATTCCAGCCAATCTGTTCCGACCACTCGTCAATCTACAAACTTTATTCCTGGGCTACGCTAATTTGGAAGCCGTCAACAATCAATGGTTCACATCGAATACACGCTTGGACTATTTATACTTAGCCGGTAATCGAATTGAGTTGGCAGCAGACACCTTCGCTGGCCTGGGACAATTGACCTATCTGAATTTGGCACGCAATTTTCTCACTGATATTCCTGAAGGCACATTTGCACCGCTGGCAAATCTCGAATTTTTGTACTTGTACGGCAATAGCTTTACTGAACTCGAAGAAAACTTCTTCCCGGACTTAGGACATTTGGAGTACCTGGACATCAGTGACAATCCAACAACAACCATTTTAGACGGAGCTTTCCAAGGATTACACAGTCTCACATCTCTGTCGCTATCCAACTGTCGCATACGTTCACTTAGTCCAAGATCTTTTGATGGCTTGGACAGTTTAGTTAGCTTGACGTTGAATTTCAACGACATTGAGGAACTTCCACCGGGTGTATTCGAACCAGTTCCGAACCTCGCCTACGTCGGTTTGTGGAACAATCGGGTTAAGACTTTGCGTAGAAGCATCTTCGGAAGTTTGGAAAACCTCGAAACGGTCGACTTGGATGGCAACATTGTGAATGCACTTGATCGGGCTATCATCGATGACGCTGTCAGCCTAAACACCCTGTACTTCAACGGAAATTTGTGCGCCAACAATTATTTCGGAAATTTCCTCATCAGCAGAAATCAATACTTGGTGTTGTTGCAGAGATGTTTCGACAATATGAGATTCATCGTCGGTAAAACATTGCCACGGTCAGTAGGAACGTGGCAACCGAAATTAATCAAATTTTTTCCCGCTCCCAGACACAACAACCGAAGCCAATGGTATCTATTCGTTCTTCGACGGACCACAACCGGGTATCGTTGTCCGTGTCAACACCGACAGCGAAGTTCAAATTGCACTGACGCCATTCAATTTCGAATGGAGTCCAATGATTGAGATTTTCATCGGTTCCGCAAACAACACACGATCGGTGATTCGAATCAATCAAGACACCGATGTCGTCACCGTTCCAACACCCAATATTGTCCAACTGGATCGATGGAACGATTTCAGAGTCACATGGGCTAATCAAGTGGTTCTAGTCTACCAAGGAAATGATCCGTTCCCCTTCATGGGCTTTACAATGCGAGACTTCTTCCCGGTTAACTTCTACGGGCTACGAGCGGTGTAAGTGTGAACGATGAACAAGAAACGATTTCGTCGGGATTGTTATAAATTGAACCGTGTTCTTACAGTGATACAACGGCTATGTGGAGTGTACAGCCAGTCGATGGTCCACCACAAGGTCCACCGGGCGGAGGTCCACCAGGAGGTCCTGGAGAATCACCAATTCAGCCAATTGATCCACGAATGTAAACATCAAACAACCTACACGTGTAACAAAATATTCCGTGTTAGAGCTTCTGTAGGCTCTTGAGTTGTGGAAGTAAATAAAATTAGAAAATTAGAAACAGTCATCATATTCGCTCGTGTCCACGTTATCATGTTGAAAGAAGTGAATTGGTTTTTCGCGCAGCAATCAAAGTGTAAATGCGTCAATACTGATAAGATGAAAATCATTTTAGCTTTCAATATTTCGATCGAATCCTTTTCCGAGATTACCGGTGGAGTATAAATGGGCATGCCATTATCAACAGTGTTGTTCGTCAAGTGCTGGGTTTTTCTTTTACTTGAGAGGTGACGCACATCTCGGACCAAATTTTATGGGACTAAATGGAAAAGTGTATTCCCTTCGGTCTGAGGCAATGAATTTTGAATTTGTTTCCCAGTCAGCTTCAATTTTTAGAAGAGTTTTTCAATTTTACTGCACTTCATGCAGTGTTTGACATCATGCTCCCGGCGAAAGGACATCCTAAGATATCTTTCTCAATAAAGAAGTCATCCAAAGATTATACAGTGTGTCCGGACGGTAAGGTTTTACGATCAAAATCATCGTGAAACGTTTCGTTTCTTTCGTCAAATTTTAGTCAAATTGTTTGAACTATTGAAAGGCCCAATGCTAACACATTTTTATCCCCCATTTCACTTAAAATCGACAAATTGTGTTACCATCTTTGATACAAGAGCCTATCCGGAACGAGTAGTCTGTCAAAAAAAAAGTAATAATTTGTGAATCTTCTCTCATGAGGGTCATACGAATGCACAAGACAAGCGCTAGAAGAATGCTACGATGCTACAGATAACATTTAATACAACCGCTGTAGAAGAATCCGTAGGAACGAGTATGTCGAGAGCGGGTGAAAATTTTAAACGATAGGCAATGGTCCCCAGAAACATAATCGGTCGGGTGTTTTTCTCGATTTTGCGTCAGACCCGAGTTATCGGCTTCCCCCCCTCCAAATCCGTGTTTTTGCGCATGTTTTACCTTCTCAATTGTAAAATACGAACAATAAAAATATGGTTTCTTCGGGAAAAGTTCAGAGAATTAAATTCTGAACAAAAGTCTCCTTTATGGTCACTTGTAGAAAATACAGGGTGGTCCGAAAATACTATCGAAATGTGAAAAATGACAAAATATAAGGGAATTTTTACTTCATTTTTATGCGTATATGAACGTACTTCATAAAAATTATTATGAATTTACACTGAAATAGAGTATAAACAAGGTCAATCAACTTTAATTTGCACAGGGTGGTCCTAAAACTTTCGATTTACATGCAAATTTTTCGATAAAAATATTTTTTTAGTTAATTTTTCAGTTTTTTTCAGAGTTCTGGGAATTATAAGAAGTAACATTCACAATCCAATCGACGCTATTCATTCCATATGCATTACCAACGTTACGACATTTACGTATGTATATGTATTATAACGTGTAAATCGCATGTGGAGTGAATAACGTCGATTGGATCATAATTGTTGACAATGTAACTTCTTATAATTCTTTCACAGTACTTCGTTTCTTACGAAACATAAGGTTGTTAAAGATTGAGTTCTCTATCGCTGATAACGAATTTAATTGAAATAAAAAATTTGTAAGCAAAATTATGCATCACAATCCCTTTGTGAATGCTGATTAAAACGTAATATTTTTTCTCGCTATGACATTCACAGTAAATGCAACACCTGATTCCTGAAGATTTAGATTAACATTCGAAAAATAAAATAAATAAAACGATATTATCGTCCAAAATCGATTTTATCATTTTTTTTTAACGATAATATCGTCCAGAAAACGGTAATATCGTCCAGAAAACGATAATATCGTCCTGACAATATTTTAAAATTTATCATTTTAGACGATATTATCGTCCTGGGTGAAAAATTTACGAATGATATTATCGTTTTTTGAACGATAATATCGTCCTTGATGAAAATATCTGCTGGGAAAATATCATTTTCTGCACGACTTTATCGTTTATTTGGACGATATTATCGTCCAAGTCGATATTATCGTCCAGAACCTTTTTTGAGTGAAAATCATTCTGGTTCTTATGGAAAGATTATTTTTCCGAGCCATTCTTAAAAGGAAAATCACTCTGGTTCTGATGAAAAGCTTATTTTTCCGAACCATCCTGAACAAAATTGGTGTACTTGGTCCAGGACAATATTATCACCCATTATTGAACGATAATATCGTCCTGGGCGATATTATCGTTCAAGAGAACGATAATGTCGTCCAGGCCGATAATATCGTTTTCTTTAACGATAATATCGCCCAGGACGATATTATCGTACAGAAAACGGAAATATCCATGAAATTTCTTAGAACGATAATATCGTCCAGAAAAGGATATTGTCGTTTTTTGAACGATACTATCGTCTAAAAAATGGCATTACCGTTCCTGACGATATTGACGGTGGAGAAATGTCCCGCCACCTAAAATGGTTAAGATTCTTGGATTGAATTTTATTGGCGTTGTTACCTTCAACCCTTGTTGGTGGATCGTTTCCCAGTGGTACAAGGACACTGCATTTACGTCAATATCTGTACTGATCAAAGGGAACTGCAATATTAAATTTTGATTTTCTATAAAACTCGAACTATAGTAAACAATAATTTACTAGTTCGTATCCTGCCTTGACTGCATGGTAGATAGTCTGAGTTCCGGATGTTCGATAATCTTTTTCGAACCATTTAAAGACAAATTCTGCTTAGATATGGTGATGATTCTTTTCCAAAAATAGAATTACAAATTAGTTTGTTCAGCAGAAAGTGTATAAATAGCAGAAAAATATATTTTTATCGAAAAATTTGCATGTAAATCGAAAGTTTTAGGACCACCCTGTGCAAATTAAAGTTGATTGACCTTGTTTATACTCTATTTCAGTGTAAATTCATAATAATTTTTATGAAGTACTTTCATATACGCATAAAAATGAAGTAAAAATTCCCTTATATTTTGTCATTTTTCACATTTCGATAGTATTTTCGGACCACCCTGTATTTTCTACAAAGTGACCATAAAGGAGACTTTTGTTCAGAATTTAATTCTCTGAACTTTTCCCGAAGAAACCATATTTTTATTGTTCGTGATTTACAATTGAGAAGGTAAAACATGCGCAAAAACACGGATTTGGAGGGGGGGAAGCCGATAACTCGGGTCTGACGCAAAATCGAGAAAAACACCCGACCGATTATGTTTCTGGGGACCATTGCCTATCGTTTAAAATTTTCACCCGCTCTCGACATACTCGTTCCTACGGATTCTTCTACAGCGGTTGTATTATAAAGTATTGTGACAATTTCAATTTGGGTGTAGCTGTGGCCTGAGTATTGGGTTCGCGAAGCTCTCTGTCTATAACAATTTTCATCTTTGTGCAGCAGAAATTATCTCTTTTTCACTTTCTGCCTTCAGAATTGAATTCTTCTGACCGTAGCCCTCGAGTCTCAAAATTGGAGGAGAGATGCAAACGACTCGACGGATTTAATTTTTCAGCTTTTTCTATCAAACAAACTTACACAAAAAGATTTATTTGATTTTTACATAACAGGAAATTGTTCAGGATTCGCAGTTCAGGATTCGACTGAGTTGTTGATTTTTCGTTTTATTTTTATACAAGTTATTACTTACAACTCCGCCATCAATAATGATACAAATCCAATTACAAGTTCAACATCACCCAACATTCGTATTGATAAATAACAGTCGGAGACGTTGAAACACTGTACGATTTTCGTTTCAGCTGGTCCACTCATTCAAACGAACTGCTCCTTACGGTTTTATCACTACTACACAAAGTACATTAACAGGATCAGATGGGCGCACGACGCACATTTTCTAAGGTCAAACTCGTATTTTCTTACTTTCGTTTGGATGAGTGGACCAGCTGAAAAACAGCTGAACCAAAAAGCATTGCCTATTTCAAAGGCCGTGGCTGCTGTTTTTGTTGTAGAAAGCAAAAAACTTTCGCAAAAATTGTAAATTTTTCAATCGTGTTCTTCATGTTGAACCTTTTTGAGTATTTTTAAACTGAAGCAAGGTCCACAGACTCTCAGATGGAAACTCAAATATTGACACAATCAACTAGTTTAGTGGTGAAGAATGCGCTCCCATTTAAAATTGACGATTAATTACGATTTAGGGGCGAGGCGTTGATCAATCGAATTTGTTCCACCTTTGACAATCATTATCAGCCATGACATCGCTTAAATATTAATTTTTTAATTTTTAGTGCAACACCAGTTTGGCTTCTATATGTGATGTAAACTGACTGATTGACTGATTGACTGACATTGAACTTAGCTTCGTTAGTGTCATAGTGGCACACTGTACCATGCTGTGAAAATATGGCATAGATTTCAAACAGCAACGTTATGTGTAGGCATGACAGGACACTGTAGACTAGGAGTCACTCATAGTCTACATTGCCCTGTAATGCCTACACATTATCTGCGACCCAATATTGCAGCAAGACATTTGTAGCAAAGAGCTTCGGTGTGAGTGTTGAGAGTGTCAATATAATGTTAAAAGAGAATGTCAAAAAGAGTGTTCACCTATCGAGCTCAGTTAAATTAACTGGTTTGTTCCTAGTTAACTGGACTTTTACATACAAATTTTGACGTATCACCCATCGAAACCAGTTGAGCAACTGGTCATTTTTCTCTTTAGACCCGTACGAAGTACTGGGGTCTTATAGGTTTACGCATACGTTTGTAACAAGTCGAATTGGACTCCCTGAGTAAGGGGAAACCTATTGTGGTTGTCTAGAGATGCCAAATCCGCGAAAAAAAAATGTCCGTCTGTCCGTCTGTCTGTCTGCACGATAACTTGAGTAAAACGCATCCGATTTTGAAAATTCTTTTTTTTCCCGTTTGGTAATGTCAAAAGACAGGCTAAGTTCGAAGATGAGTGATTTTGGATCGACCCCTCCCGAGCTGTGGCCCAATAAGTGCTTTACGGTTTTTCGAAGATATCTCCGGACATTTAAACGTTAAACTTGTAACTGATACGTCAAATAAAAGGTATTTACAATACCGATCGACAAAAAAAAAGTTTATGGAAATCGGATGACCGACTCGTGAGTTAGACCCCTTGGTGTGGAACAGGCACAGGGCGGCAAGCAGCTTGTAGGTCGGCCACATTTGAACATATTTCGTCTGTTTTAGCTTTATTAGATAGGTATTGACCGTACCAATCAGGGAAAAAAAAAATTATGAAATTATGTTCTCCGGAGCGTGAGCTAGGTCTCTTGGAGTGAGCTCTTATCTGGCTACTCGGAAGTACAGTGAACGTGGGGTATTTTGACAATATCTCGAGTAAATTTTAACCGAATTTCATGAATTTTTTTTTGTTTGAAAGGTATTAACGAATGTAAAGCGTCGGTACTATTTCCGGTCTCCTAACAAAATGGCTGCCGGCGGCCATATTGGATTTTAGTAAAATAGAAATATCTTGGGAAAAATGATACTTAGAGAGTTTCTGTTAACATGGAAATAATTTGTTATGTGTGTGGGGTTTCAGGGATTCCATATACGGACATCTATATATACCTATATACAGCTATATTGAGCTATATACAGGCATATAGAGCTATATAATAGCATATATTCATCTGTGAAATGTTTATTTATAGGAAAATATAGGTAAATATAGCGGTATATAGCTGTTTAAATAGGAATTTATGAAAGTTGACTTCGTACGGGGCTGTCTATATTGCCTCCGGCAATTTAATTGTATATGATAACAAGGCAAAGAGTGGATAATGTAAGTGATTTTAAAGGGAGAATAGTTTTTCAGCAGAGAAGAAAATGAAGTAAGAGAAATGAAGAGTTTCACATTAAAGGCTTTTGATACGAATAGGTGTTTCGTACGGGTCGGCGTTAGCTATGTTTTTTTTAAACGCCCAGTTCATGCCAAGACTTATCGGCCTAGCCCAAACTAAACTAATTGCCCATTAATTTGAGAATTAGCTTATCGTTTCTACTTTAAATTCAACTATTTTTGTCATTTTCGTCCTCGTATTTCTTTCGGTTAAACTTTCTCACTCCTAATTCCGAATGGTTCAGATGATATAATGCACCCTAAAAACATGTAGGCGTCATCATCTCTAATCTACGCCTAAGGAAGCGATTTATCAAGCATTCGTTAAGTCTAGCGAATGTTAACCGATTTGTTCGGAATTTATCAGAAATAAAATTGAGGCCTAAAATGTTGCGAGATGCTCTAGGTCGAAGCAGGACCAGAATTTCTGTTCCTTAATTGTTCGTTAGTGAACTCCTAGCGGGGATCAAGATTTTCAAAATGTCGAAATAAGAGACTAAAATCGGTAAATGACAACGGTAAGCTATTGGAACGTCGACCACTCCATACAAATAACCGTCGACTCTTAGTAGTATCGTTCTCATTTACGGAAATGTCAGTAAAACTTTTCTACCTCTACCTTTCATTGCTTTCATCCCACAAATAAAACGGTGCTTGCAAGGACAAATCGTCATGCCTGTTAGAGACTCGCCTGGTAGAAAGTTTATCGTCCTCAGACATCCTTGGGCACAATTACATAAATCTTCGATGAAATTTCAACTCACAAAAACTCCTAATTTTGGTGCTTTATAAATCGGTCCGGTTATCCTCGGTTTTTGAACGATAAAAAACGAAGTCACCGTCTCTGAATTTACTAGTTATTCGTTGTGGTTTTCTGCTACTTTCAAATGCTACTAAAATGATTAGAAATAACATTTTTCATGCTAGCGACGCGAAAATCCTTCTTTTGTCCACTACGAAGCGTTGAGAAAATGGCGTGTTTTGTTTTCGATCTGAGAAACGCCATTTTAGATGACAAAATAATCATTTTACTCACCTAAAATGGCTGAATACCAAAACACGCTTTTTATTTTAGTTGCTCCAAAGTGGACAAAAAACGTTGTGTTCACCTCGGGGAGAAATGGCTTTGCTCTAGCCGCAATAGTTCGCTCTTGGTGAGATTTCCTATTTTCTCTCCTTAAGAGTGAATTTGCCAAAACTTCGAACAGTCGGGATTGAAGCCGACGGCGATCCAATCGAGCTATGGCTCAAATGAATCGTCGTTCAATTCTGAGAATATCGTGGAACAATTTTTTTTCCGAAATTTTTTTTTTGGGCTGTCATGGCCCTTAGAAAATTGTTCTCCGAAGTGGTCGCGAAAATCGTTTTTTATCAATTACTTCAACATGCGAGATGTGAATAATGAGTACGTTTATAAAGGTCGATGAGCTGAATATTATTGACCAACAAACGCCGAAGTTCGACCCCCCCAGCCGCCACAACGAGTGAGAAACCTCAAAAAAACCAAAATTTTTGAAGGGCTCTGGGCGGTTGGGAAAGTTAGTAGCAGGAAGCTCTAACCCGGAGTTTTGTAGCTTACTTCTCGCCTTATCCATTGACACCCCACTTGACCGTGTGTCAATAATATTCAGCTCATCGACCTGCATAAACTTACACAATTTGACATTATTCACATTCTGCATGTTTGAGCTATTGCTAAAAAACGATTTTCGCGACCACTTCGGAGAAAATTTCTCTAAGGACCATGACAGCCCAACAAAAATTTTTCGGTACAAAAGTTGTTTCACGAAATTGTCAGAATTGAACGACGATTCATTTGTGTTGGAATTACGGTTTCATTCCACTCCGGAATCTACAATGAAACGACCAGTTTGCCGTCTCAGAATAGACTGATTTTATTTAGAACAAATACGGCGTATTTATATGTTTTACAAACTTATCTAGGCTTACTATATTCTTCTTATTTAGACTGACTACTACGTTCATTCACTTTTTAGAGTTATTCAATTGTAATTTCCGACACTCCCACTCAATTGGATATAAGTGTACTTCGATTCGAGACTATCACCATTTCTAATGATTCCACTGCAACTACGATGTTCCCGGCTCCCACTTAAATCGTATTGCGGACCATTTCCATAGACCTCCTGATTTAAGTCAACTGAGCCATTCGACCATCGACCTTACAAATCGTACAAATTCTTCGACCATGCCATTCGTCCTTGCCATTGAGTTTCGGTACTTCCGAACTTGCCATTCGTCCTTGCCAATCGACCTTGTCGTTGACCTTCGATACTGTCGTTCAACTTTCCCAATCGACCTTGTCGTCTGCCTTTTACTTGAACATTCATCAATTGTGATGCAGCGACTTTCCTTTATGTCCGATTGCAACTAATCCGTAGTTGCCACGAATAGCATTTAGCTATTTCCATGACTAAAATCCGCAGTCATCACGACCATCGTGTGTCATCTTGATCATCGTGTGTCATCTTGACCATCGTGTGTCATCTTGACCATCATGTGTCATCTTGACCATCGTGTGTCATCTTGACCATCGTGTGTCATCTTGACCATCGTGTGTCATCTTGACCATCGTGTGTCATCTTGACCACCTTCAGCATCTTGACCACTGTTGCCATCTTGACCACCGTTGTCATCTTGACCACTGTTGCCATCTTGACCACCGTTGTCATCTTGACCACTATTGCCATCTTGACCACCGTTGCCACAACTTTCCGCAGAGTACACAACCACAATTCAATCATACAGCGAGTGTTATTGACACCCCTTACAGTGCAAACTGGCGCTGTAGATTTATTGCCACAGTTCAATGTGTCTGGGCCCATAACCTGTTGGAATTACGGTTTCATTCCACTCCGGAATCTACAATGAAACGACCAGTTTGCCGTCTCAGAATAGACTGATTTTATTTAGAACAAATACGGCGTATTTACATGTTTTAGAAACTTATCTAGGCTTACTATATTCTTCTTATTTAGACTGACTACTACGTTCATTCACTTTTTAGAGTTATTCAATTGTAATTTCCAACAATTTGAGCCATAGCTCGTTTGGATCGACGTCGGCTTGAATTCCGACTGTTCGAAGTTTTGGCGAATTGACTCTTAACTGCTTCACCGGCAGTTTCGTAATAGATTTTGATTTTCTTTTATGGTGTCTGATCCTTCCTTCGATCGATTTTGCGGTATAACAACACGTAACACAGTTTAGTTTGTTTTGTTTGATTTTTTATTTGTTTTGCTTATTTTTTTGATTAGGAGAAACGACTCATCAGTTTCCACAGCAATATGTACAAAAAAAGAACTTAAAATATTGCCATCACAAAATTAATTAAATAAATAAACCGTAGAGCATCCGTCGGGGCTATGTAATGGTAAAGAGGTTCTAGCCTCGGATGGATAAATGATTCACACGCGAAAAAAAAAAGAAATAGAAATAGAAAAATATTTACAGTCTCTCTCTGCCCGATACACTAATTCTACAGCAAAACCTAATTTCGATGCATACTCGTGCAGTACTCTCCGTTGGCATTTTTAATTTCCATTTTGAGAATATACACAATCGCAACGGACAACAGCAAAATAACGACCAATGTGACCCATTGCAGTGTTTGCTGAAATTTCATCTGAGACTCCAAACGATTGGTGGTGGTTACCAGTTGTGTCACCTGCGAAATTCCAATTCCAATTCGACCAAAAAATCAACCGAAAAGAATCTCAACCAACTTACCGTTGATGTAAAATGAGAAGCCTGCCGATCGCCCTCCAACGAATTAGTGAAAAGAGTGCCATTCCTCACGGTATCGCCCGGTAAATGGGTAGACGTGGGTGTCCAACATTTCAAACGATGCTGTTCCACTTGGCTGCTGTTGGTCGACGTATTCTTCCACAATTCGGCTATGTCGTGCGACGTAGTGCTGGCATCTGACGACAATTCCATGCACATTACGAGGAATTTATCTTTCGACAGTACGGGCACTTGGTGACCCTGCTGTAATACTACGTTTATGACTGCATTCGCACCGGGCGCTAGAATACCGGTACTCGGTCGGACGCGGAATTTCTCGGGAGAGGTTGTCTTTATCTGAGGATTTGGCGGTTCGTTAAACATTTGGCTTTTTCTTTTCACGCTGATAGAATGAACGACTTACTTTATACGTCACAGGTGCTTGAATGATATTGGTGATTTCAACCATGCCAACCAGTTCGTTCCCTGATTTAGTAAATAAGATGGCGTCTTGTGGATTTATCTGCAGCATGGCACCTGTCGGATGAAGAAATGGATGATATGATTCAAATTCTCATGCTCAGATTTATCAGCTCTGATTTTGCAATTGTTGTGTCATCTTCAAATTCCTACTTTCACTGACCTACAGATCTACAACGACTTTTCAGTTAAAATGTGTTCTATCGAATAATTCTCTGTATTTATGTGACCGACATTCACATCCGGTTCGACTGTATTCAACAAAAACTCCCAACACAAGACACGTCGACTCGCATCTGAAGCTTTAGCATTCATGCACGAAATTTCACGAAGAATATTGTTCATGAACACAAGACGAAAACTAGGCCTAAACCTAAAGAGTATCAATTTGATCTTGTTCGAAGACCTCATCCAACTAGTTTGGTGTGATATCGCCAAATCTTCAGGTGATTGGGGAACAAGCGGTCTCCGATTTTAATGAGTGATAGCTCGTTGGATTCGTCTTTCAATTCTAGGAAACACGTATCTTTCACTTTTTCTAAAAAAAAATTGTTTTCTGTGAAAAGCGTTCAAAAGTGCAGACATGTCAGAGGGTACCGAAAACAGTTTTTCGGCAATAACTCAAGAAAAAATGATTTTAAATTGTTGTAATGTTGTACGATTGTCGGCCTTGGAAAGACCTACAGGTAGAGTATACGCACCGCTTGGTGCTAGTTGATCCACGAGAGTTACGACTAGAAATATAGTGAATGTTCGGAGAGTCCGCCTTATCTGCACCATGAAAGAAACAAGAGGTAAGAAAATACAAATTTTCTCACCCAAACTGTCATCAACAAAACGCCATCTTCTCACTGCGTTTCAGTGGAGAAAATAGGGTTAATCACGCCGCACGCATCAATTTGTTTCAATACTTTACGACTGATTTATGACGAATGTCAAGTGTGAATTTGTAATCAGGAATTCACCGCTAATAGTTCAAAGTACTGTCGATAAAATAAACTTTTATCATTGCGAACACTTCACCTTGTCTCTGACCTCGTAACTAACAATAAAACTGCGAGCGAAATTATTCTGTCTCATTGTAATGTGAGACCGTAACAACATTCCACGGTTTATGACTGCAATAATTTCCATTGTGAAAAGAAAATCAACGAAAGCAAAATCGTAACTGCAGCTGCACAAAGCGACGCGAAAGAGACCCAATTCAAAATTTTCTTTTGTATTCTAGCCAAGTTCGACTGGAATGCAAAAGAAAAATTTGGATTAGGCCTCTTTCGCGTCGCTATGTGTACGAGCAGTAAGAATCAACGACAGCAAAATCAATTCGTCCATATTCCACTTACCATCTGTTCTCTCGCTAAACGAATTGTTTCCCAATTGATCGGACATTGGAGATTCCGGTGGACTGAAATTCGCAAAGTGCACCTGAAATGCATAAAATGAAATGTTTGAGATTAAAAGAAAATTTATTTTTTAGTGATGCTAATAATTGCCGACGCACCCGTTTCAATTAAACAACACAACAAAACAAACAAAAAAACACGTTCACAACATTCATGTCACTAAGTGTAATGGCATGCCTACTAACAAATTAAATAAAAATTAGAAATAAAAAAAGTGAAACACAATCGACATCGCGATTATAACTCACGAACCGCGGCGCAAGCAACGGCGTATAATGCCCATCAGATAAATATAAAAAACTTTTTACTTTCGACCAAAGTTTACATAACGTTTAATGTGGCTGGGTATAAATTACATTTAGTAAACGATAAAGTGAAAACAGTCCAGGGATTCGTCTACAGAAGCTCAAGGCACCTATCTCAAAATTAAGTTAAATTTGAGTAGATTTGAAAGGCAAAATAATTTGCTCGAATCATTTGATGTGAATTCGTATCTCTCGCCTCTGAATGGACAGCCAGATTTAAAAAAGAAACGATTAACCTGTTACAGACGGCTGTCATCTGTTATCGACAACGGCAGCAATAATAAACGACAAGCTCTGACTAATTTGGTCTTATATTGCCAAAATCATGTTTCAAACAAATGAAGTAAAAGATTCCTGAAATCAGTCTCAAAAAATCTTCGATCAAATGAAGTAATAGATCAGAAAGTAAAACTGTCGAAGGAACGATAAGAGTAAGAGTAACCAGTTAGCCCTGATGATAACAACATATGATTCTCGAAAGCTTGGCAAAAATAAAGAAACTTTTACCACAATAACCACTAATCCAATTAATCACGATATTCAGAAAATTTTCGTTCCTGACGATATTGACTGAGTATCGTACTAAGTAGGTAACAGGTTGAAATCCAGGTCATGCAAAAACCAATCCAATCAGCCTTCTGAGAAACTTCTTGAAGATTGTTTGGCTGGTGGTCAGCATCAGAAGCTTTCCGTTCTGCATATCGGGCGTACAGTAGTGAACGTGTTCAGGAGACTGAAGTTGACCTGATTGAACTCTCAAGACGTTCACCACTAATAGCATCAATATATATAATGGAAAGCTACGGGCGTCAGTGCAGGTACTCGTGTTTGTCTGCTTTATTACCTCTTGAATACGAACATGGCACTTTATAGGTCATTTATAGGTCAAGGTCAACGGATGAAGCGAAGTTTTGCTTCGATGTGACATTCCAATCAAATGTTTCGTAGAACTACAATTTCCCGTATGATAACCACATCAGTAGTTGAAGTGACAACATTCTACACTAGGGCGTATCGAATTTTGAGAATTTTAAGGGTCGCGATAGCCTGTGTGCGGAAAACGTAGATCATTGAAAACTAAGTCCAGGCATATGGTTGATGGATCCGAAGGTGCCCGGGAAGAAGTCCCACCGGACGACTTTAACTTTCAAATGGTCATAACTCGGAAAGTTAAGAGTATTTCTGAAAACAATGTTCTAGCAGGATGTAGAGCGTTAAAAACTCTACAAAACTGCCAAAGAAACCGATGGTCCAAAAGGTGTGTCTGTCGAGGTTTTCTAACATCGAAAGTTCGACATTTTCGTTTTTGACTTTTATTTCCTGAGAGACAAATTATTAACTTTAGCTTTTGGCATGAGGTTGTAGAGGAGGTCGAGTACTACCAGTACACTAGGCATTGTCCCGGTCGGCGATCCATCCGAAACCACTTTTTCAACATTTTTGAATGGACTTTTTAAGTGTACCCACGTCGCCCACGAAGCCATTGCAGACAATGTAACCGGTGTTGCTGAGTCGAGGTAACCTTGGCCAGTAAGTGCACATAATATTCCATAACCGTAGCTGGCTTCCACTGGCTTTGTGGGCGACGTGGGTGTACACTTAAAAAGTTCATTCATTAATGTTGAAAAAGTGGTTTCGGATGGATCGCCGACCGGGACAATGCCTAGTGTACTGGTAGTACTCGACCTCCTCTACAACCTCATGCCAAAAGCTAAAGTTAATAATTTGTCTCTCAGGAAATAAAAGTCAAAAACCAAAATGTCGAACTTTCGATGTTAGAAAACCTCGACAGACACACCTTTTGGACCATCGGTTTCTTTGGCAGTTTTGTAGAGTTTTTAACGCTCTACATCCTGCTAGAACATTGTTTTCAAAAATACTCTTAACTTTCCGAGTTATGACCATTTGAAAGTTAAAGTCGTCCGGGGGGACTTCTTCCCGGGCACCTTCGGATCCATCAACCATATGCCTGGAATTAGTTTCCAATGATCTACGTTTTCCGCACACAGGCTATCGCGGCCATTAAAATTCTAAAAATTCGATACGCCCTATTCTACACGATTACGAGAAATTCATGGCGCAGAACTCTTAACCTCTCGCTGACGGCTAGTATTTATATCAAAATCTATTACTTCTTTTGACCTAAGTGTTTCTTCTAGCGTAAAGGCGAATCTTTTACTTCAGTCGTTTTTCACATAAACGTTCCTTTGTGAGATCGCACTAGCCAGATACTGACAGCATAACAAAGATACGTTCGGTTTCACAGTTGATGGTGACCGAATTTCTCGTCATATTTGTTGTCGAAATTACAAAATGAAGAGCCAAACTGAAGAAAATCACAATTTTGCCGGATTATTTTCAATCTCTGTTCGCTCACACATGTCCACTTGAAATTGTTATGATAAGCAACAGCCTTGCGAATGTGTGCGCTTTATGACAAATTTAATCAGTTCGACGGAAATCATTCAACTAAACAATGAGAGTTTGTTCTAAATAAATCTTTGTAAAATTCGGATTGAATGTGGATCGACTGTATGTGTATAATGTGAACGACATGATAACCGCCAGTTATCGAAAGTGGTGGCTATGAACTCTGTTGGAATTTGTATTTGGAACTTTGTTTTTCCAAAACGAAAACAGTTTATTTGGGCTGATTACGGTTTCCACAGGTGTTGGTTTGAAATTTACGGGTGCCAGTGTCACTTAATATCGAGTAAATTTTTTTCGCATTTCTAAGTCTATGAAAAATTCAAAAACCTCCGTTAAAGGAGTTGTAAAAAAACTGAGTCTGACAACACTGCAGCCAAGGCTAGATACATCTTTATGGAACTAATTTTGCAAGTTTGGCTAAAAAGCTGAAGTACTGACAAAACCATCAAAAGTAGTAAACATCTTTTTGCCACTTTTGCTAGTAGCAAAAAGAAGATTATTTTACGAGTACTTTTGTTGGTTTTGCCACTACTTTTGCTAATACTTCAGTTTTTCTAGCAAAAATCCTGAAGTTCCAAAACTAGTTGCATAAAGACGCATCTAGCCTTGGCTGTAGTGTTGTCAGACTCAGTTTTTTTACAACTCCTTCAGGTGGTAAACTAGTTGCAAACGTACTCTCTAAACCATTTTTTTGCAACTACTTCAGGATTTGGGATAATTAACTGAAAAAGTGACAAATAAAGTTTTGCAAAAAAAGGTATAAAAAGCCTACAATCTAGCCTGACTGCAGTGTTGCCAGACTTCGTTTTTTTACGACAAATTCAAGAGGCTCTTGATTTGGGTAAAAGCAACAGAGATGAGCGACTGAACTGGTCATTTACTATCGACGACAATTTATTTCTTTACTTTAAGAGTGATATCGCAAAATCTTCGAACAACTTTGAGACAAGGGGTCACAGATATTATTGACTTATAGATCATTCGATTCGTTGAACTTTTGCGAGTAAAACGTAGTACTACGTTTGGTGAACTTTATTTTGTTGCCGACGCTCGAGGTCATGAAGGTAAGGGTCTGCCAAAAGGGGTCCAAAATCGTTTTCTCGCGATTAGTCGAGTAAAATCATTTTGGGACAAACACTTTTTAGACCCGTACGAAGTACTGGGGTCTTATAGGTTTACGCATACGTTTGTAACACGTCGAATTGGACTCCCTGAGTAAGGGGAAACCTATTGTGGTTGTCTAGAGATGCCAAATCCGCGAAAAAAAAAATGTCCGTCTGTCCGTCTGTCTGTCTGTCCGTCTGTCCGTCTGTCCGTCTGTCTGTCTGCACGATAACTTGAGTAAAACGCATCCGATTTTGAAAATTCTTTTTTTTCCCGTTTGGTAATGTCAAAAGACAGGCTAAGTTCGAAGATGAGTGATTTTGGATCGACCCCTCCCGAGCTGTGGCCCAATAAGTGCTTTACGGTTTTTCGAAGATATCTCCGGACATTTAAACGTTAAACTTGTAAGTGATACGTCAAATAAAAGGTATTTACAATACCGATCGACAAAAAAAAAGTTTATGGAAATCGGATGACCGACTTGTGAGTTAGACCCCTTGGTGTGAAACAGACACAGGGCGGCAAGCAGTTTTTGCTTGTAGGTCGGCCACATTTCAACATATTTCGTCTGTTTAGCTTTATTAGATAGGTATTGACCGTATCAATCAGGGAAAAAAAAGTTTTTGAAATTATGTTCTCCGGAGCGTGAGCTAGGTCTCTTGGATGGAGCTCTTATCTGGCTACTCGGCCGTACAGTGAACGTGGAGTATTTTGTCAATATCTCGAGTAAATTTTGACCGAATTTCATGAATTTTTTTTTGTTTGAAAGGTATTAACGAATGTAAAGCGTCGGTAAAATTTCCGGTCTCCTAACAAAATGGCTGCCGGTGGCCATATTGGATTTTAATAAAAGTGATATATCTTGGGAAAAATGGTGTTTCTGTTAACATGGAAATAATTTGTTATGTGTGTGGGGTGTTTCAGGCATTCCATATATGGACATCTATATATATATATCTATATTCACCTATATTGAGCTATATACAGGCATATAGAGCTATATAATAGCATATTCCTCTGTGAAATGTTTATTTGCAGTGAAATATAGGTAAATATAGCGGTATATAGCTGTTTAAATAGGAATTTATGAAATTTGTCTTCGTACGGGGCTGTCTATATTGCCTCCGGCAATTCATTTGTATATGCTAACAAGGCAAAGGCAACGAATAGGTGTTTCGTACGGGTCGGCGTTAGCTATGTTTTAGCTAGCCTTGTAGGCCTTGAAGAGACACATATTTTGAGTATACACACCACCAGGTCCATGTTGACCTGTTGGTGATATCAATCATTTTAGGTGAAAAAATAGGCGATTTTCCCAAGTCGCTGACCGGCTGCAGTGACATAAGTCCGAGACATGGTATGTATGGCGAGAGAGCCTAGCCTCTGTAGTACCATAACATGTAAAAACATCCGTGGATAAGTTTCACAGCAAAAGGTTGGAGCGCCTTTAGCGGAAGTCCACCCCAAGTCGACGACATTTTATCCCTTTCTTTCGTTTGTTTTTCGCTTTTTTTAGGTTCCATTGCCGCTATCATCCAAGAACGAGAACAAACATATTCATTCGAACGGCAACGAAACAAACCCACAGACCCTTACCTTCATGACCACGAGCGTCGGCAACAAAATAAAGTTCACCAAACGTAGTAGGGTGAGCGTACCAATCCTCGGACAACAATGAGTCCTCGGACACCTATTGTTCTCTCATTCATAAAGAAAGTTTATGAATGAAAGAACAATAGGTGTCCGAGCACTCATTCTTGTCCGAGGATTGGTACGCTCACCCTACTACGTTTTACTCGCAAAAGTTGAACGAATCGAATGAGCTATAAGTCAATAATATCTGTGACCCCTTGTCCCAAAATGTCGGATTTTGTTCGATGTTTTGGCGATATCACTCTTAAATGAGAATGAACATTAAAAGCAGTTCGTGCTAATTTTTAAATCACTTATAGCTGTGCGTGCAACGCAATCACCAAAAATAGATTCTTGCAATGCCCAAATGAAGAATTTTTTTGTCGATGTGGGTGGGTGATTTCGCTTAAAAATATTAAGTTTTCGACAATTGAATGTTGAAATATTGACATCCGACTTCGATTCGCTGCATCTAGTGCAGGAGATGAGGAGCAATTTTGAATCGCGATGTTTATTTTCAAAAGAGTAAGTAGTCCAAACTCAACTGTTTGGTTGGGTTGTTCTGAAGACTGTAAATGGAATTACTTGAAAGGGAACAGCATCGTTTTATCAATACAAAATGTCAATATCAACGACGAATTAGCACCCGAGAATTATCTTGTGTTCTGTATGTAAAATCGTTCTAAAACACACTCTGCTTATCACCGAAGCAACAAATTGGTTTAAAATTGTGAATTGCTCATCAGTTTGAATAAATAGAGAGAGAGAGGGGAGAGATAACAGATTTACATTCAGCTTCCATTAGCGATCCGACTCTCAAAAAAAAGGTCCTTCATGGCAATTAAGAAAATTTAATTTGCATTTTACGCCTCATTGGAGGGAAAGTTTCATTTTTGTTACTCAAATAAAATTCATTTCCGTTGCACCTCGAGTTACATTAACTCGCAAGGTCTGAATGGTTTAAAAATGGTTTACGATCAAAATAACAAACATTAAACAAACCAAACGCGATGTATATTTACGGCGAGTGTATTGGTAAAAGGAATGAAGAATGAAAAAAAAGCAAATTTTAATATGAAACAACAATTGAATGTATACGTACTCGTGACATAATCGATCTACTCTTGGTGGTATGACGGTGGCAAGGAACGAAGCTATATAATATCTCCAAACAAATTTGTGTGTCTTTCACAACTAAGTCCTAAATCGGCCGCAAACAAAACCGCGAAACAAAAATCCGTTTAACTCAACACTCCAACGGTAGAGCTAATGAAACGGGTTTTTTTTTGTCGAAAATAATTTTGCGATGATTCGGGCCACCAACAAACACGCACACATAACAGAATCAGTCACAAATAAGATAGGTACCTTCTGGTGCCACAGAAACAAAAAAATCGAAGTTCGTCTTGAACTATAAAACACTCGGAATCAATTCACTCGATACACAAATTCGATGGATCGATCGGTCAATATTCCTCCATAAATTGAACAAATTAGAAATGGACTTTTAATCGTTTCAATTGCTCTGCTAAAAGGTCTTCAACTTAAAATCACATCCGAACAAAAGTGACTTTCAATACACACTGAGCGATTATTCGCACCAATACAACCGCTTGTCCGACTGAAAATTTTGAGATTTCTCATTGTATAATTTGGAGTGTTTGTATAGACGCAAAGAGAGAGCATAAATTTCTTCCAACCAACGATTATACCACTTTAGAGCGGAGAAACTTGGATGCGTGAGTTAGAGAAAAAAAAAACTCTCTGTTTTCGTATATTTTACAGCGGAGAGTCACATCAGGAGACTATATATTGATTATATTGATGGGTATTTTTGGGTAAACGCCTGATCATCTGTTAAATATATCCAAAACACCTACTGTAAACGAAAGAGTGGGTACAGGAGTTACGTCGTTTCTAAAAGTTTAGAGGACAATGATGGCCAAGAAACGTTGAAAATGAAAAGATTGGCTGGGTAGAATCTTCATGACATGCTTCTGCACCGAAAACCGTTCATTTCATCAATGAAGATTCTTTTCGGTGACCTCTGAATGTAAATGAAAAGTAACGATTTAGCGTGGTTATGGACCTCGGCTTCGCCTTGGATAAACAAACTTTACGCGAAAATTCGACCTTTCGACTTTTCCGTCCTTTTGACAATAGTTATATTTCTGTAACAAGAATCGTATGGAGTCAAAGCCGAGATTGGCAAGACATCGTGTGCGATAATATACCAGCATACGATTCGTGTTGTGTACAACGTTTTATATTGAAAATAATCGAAGTGTGACGTCAGTTCCCTTTCCAAATCCTTTATCGCACTAGTGCGATAAAATACGTTCATCATGTCCGGAGCGATAGCGCAGGACTTGACGCAGTCTAACTTCCAAAAAAAGAACGAAGAATTTTTTTTGAGACGCGGCAACTACGTATAGCCGAACATTTCAGTTTCTGCCCTTTGGACTTTATTACCACAAAACATATTCTATCATATTCTCGCTTCAAATACGAGCAAAACGAGCTATCACTCGACTATGTAGTTTTAAAATTACCGGAGATACATCGTTTTGAAATTGGTCACTTTTCATACAAAATACACCAAATTGACTTTTCCCAAACAATCAAAATCTTTCAACTTACTCTGTATGTTTCTATCTGTATATCTATCTATCTATCGATGGTCGATCTCGGAAACTAGTCAGCCAATCTCCATGAAATTTTGCAGGAACCTCAGGGTGGGCATAAAAATGAATATGTGATACGCCATTACCCCAGGAAAAACCAGAATTTTGTTTTATTGGCCTCGAAGTGGTTTCTGAGTGTGGTTTTCGAGGGTCGGGAACGTGTTTTCGGCTGTAGCTTAGCTGTATTGAAACCTACAGAGGCATGCGACCCATCAAATGAAAGGTATTCGTAACACGATTCGAAGAAAAAAATAATTAAAAAAATCGGGGCAGATTCGTTTGAGCTAGAGTGATTAGAGTGACCAAATTTTGAGCTACTCGATCGTAGGATGAAAGGACTAATATTTTTTTGGGTTATGAAAGATAGAGTTACTTTCTTAGGCAAAGTCTCAGAGTTTTACGAGTAGAACATAGGGGCATATGTGAAAAATGTCGAAAGTTAGAAATGGGTGGGTCAATTATGTTTTTAGAGGTATTTCTTAAATGGTGGCAGATAGAGGGTTACTTTCTTCGGCAAAGTCTGAGAGTTTTACGAGTAGAACAGAGGGGCATATGTGAAAAATGTCGAAAGTTGGAAATGGGTGGGTCAATTGGGGTTTTGGAGATATTTCTTGAATGGTGGCAGATAGAGAATTACTTTCTTCGTCAAATTTTCGAATTTCGTCAAATTTTCGATTTTCGTTAAATTTTCGAATTTCGTTAAATTTTCGATTTTCGTTAAATTTTCGATTTTCGTTAAATTTTCGATTTTCGTTAAATTTTCGATTTTCGTTAAATTTTCGATTTTCGTTAAATTTTCGATTTTCGTTAAATTTTCGATTTTCGTTAAATTTTCGAATTTCGTTCTAAAAAGCACTTCTAAAACGACTGATATCCCAACAAAAATCTCTTCGAGAAAAGTGTGACGCAGTCTATGAAGTACAATTTCTAAAATGAATGATATCGCTAGAGTTGACGCTTACATTTTACATTTTTGATTGTTTCCAGTCAATTTTTTTTTGGTAAAAATATTTGGCAGATGATGAGAAAAACTAAGCCAGCTTGTTTGAACTAAAATTGGGTGTAAAATTTAATTTTTGCGTAACGAAGCTGAAAGCGTCAACTCTAGCGATATCATTCATTTTAGAAATTGTACTTCATAGACTGCGTCACACTTTTCTCGAAGAGATTTTTGTTGGGATATGACGTTGCACACAGACGGCGTAAGTTAGAAATGTCTTCACTGAATTGCATAAATATTTAATGTGTGCGACCGAGTGTCTGAACAACATAGAAAATCCTTTTGCACCCAAAAGAAAACCATTTGTTTAGAAAATCCTCAAATTAGTTGAAAATCCACAAAAAATTCCTTGAAACTTCCAGAAAATCAAAGAATGAAATTTGAAAATGCCGAAGGTTCAGAACAATTCAACTTTTCAATTTGTAACCTATCCGGCCTCAGAAGACGTGTGTGAATTTTGTATAGAAATTTGATTCACCTGTTTTCCAGCTTGTCCACTCATTCAAGCACTTCTTGGGTTACACGCTCGTGCTTGGCTGTTTTGTTTGTATGAGTGGAACAGCTGAATGAAATTCCTACACTTTCAAGTAGTTTTTGAAGACAAATTTTACAGTTCATGTCAATCGAACATAATGTGTCTGAGAATTCCGTATAGTTTGTACAAACGTATAAGTGGACCTGCTAGTACAACTGCTGAGCTGACACTGACCTCGAACACAAATTTGATCGACATTAACAGTAAAAGTCGAATGGTCTCAATTTTGGTATCGGTTTATTTGTCCTAAGATGATGAGACCTGACTAAGATATACATTGTGGCTGTGGCAACCCATCGTTAAAACGCAAAATGTGGGATGAGAATCCTCACTATGGAACTTCTGCTTTTGACCTCCAGAAAGCCGCCCTCCTGGCGCTTAAAACCAAAGGTAAAGAGCAAAGATTCTTGTTCTACATTTAGCGCCTTTACTTAGTAGAACAAAAAAAAAATATTTTTTTTCTGATAGCTCCGAATTCTTCTCTGTGAATAAATTGCAGTCAATTTAACGTTCACCCGAAACTTTACTAATTAATTAAATTGAATTCCATTTCATATTTGAATATGTATTATACCCAGAATGACCCAGTGAGACCATCCCTCTCTTTCACTTTCCAACAAAACAACCATTAAACTGTAACGGATGCTCATTTCTATTTTTATTGGCCGATTGAGGTCGGTCACATCATCATTCCAACATACCGCACCTTTCCACACGACCGAAACAAACAAACACAGAAAAAAAAAATTCTTTTTCAGGCTCTTCCAATATTCGATACACGATGATTGTGTGGCATGGCGCAAACGGTTATTATACGTAAGGTTAATGTGGTTGTTACAATTAACCTTTGGTAAATATCCAAATATAGACACGAAACATAGACAAAATAAATAGCCGGAAAATTTGATGCGGCAACCGAATTCGATAAGGAAACATCGAGGAAAATATGGTTTGGTTTTATGGGGTTGCTGACAAAAGCGTATACGGATGAGCCACTTAGACAAACAAGTTCATTTATTTGATTCCAAACAATTTCGGCGAAGATTTATTGCCGTCAGAAATACATCCAATTTGTGCTTCTACATTTGCAGACAGCCCACGTTATGACACTGTGGCGGCAACAGTGGAGGCAAGAGGTGATGAGGCACTAATGTGTTCTTGAAAAATATTTTGCATCATGAACAGTGAATACACTCAAGGCAGTAACGGAATCGGTAATTATCCTATAGTGCTACGCTTGCCTGCCTGTGAAATGTTAATAGACCACAAAGTGTGTAAAACTCATAGTACTTATTATCCCGACACAAAATACATGTTTTTTCTTCGAATTTAATGTTTTTTGCGCTAGATGGAGCCTAAAATCGATATGTCTCAGACATCGCACATCATGGAAACGCCACATTGGTGTCAAAATGATTGAGTGTTGAATAGAGTAAAAGGAATTTGTTCTCGCATTATTCGTTCGTCAAGCAAATCGCCACCGGTCATCAGCGGGGATTTTGATTTTTTACTTTTACAAGTTGGCACACATGCATTCTATTGTACCCTTGAAAACCCGTGCTTCCACCTACGTAATAAGCGCAAACTAAGCAAGCTAACCTTAGTCTATTAAAAAGAAAGTTTTTAGCCCCGTACGAAGTACTGGGGGCTTATAAGATTAATATGCCGTTTGTAACACGTCGAATTGGAAGCAGACAGTAAGGGCAAAGCATTTGGTTATGTTCATAGATGACGAATCCGCAATAAAAAAAATGTCCGTCCGTCCGTCCATCCGTCCGTCCGTCCGTCCATCCGTCCGTCCATCCGTCCGTCCGTGACCCCTCTAGCTTGAGCAAATCACAACCTTTTTTCAAAATTCTTTTTTTCCCCGATTGGTATCGACAAAAGTAAGGTCAAGTTCGAAAATGGGCATGTTAGGGTCGGCCCTTCCAGAGCTAGAGCCCTATAGGTGTTTTTCAGTTTTTCGACGATATCTACCGAAATACGCACGCAATAGCTGCTTGTGATATATCAAATGAAAGGTATTGACGAGTAGAACAAAGTTGCTGAACATTGTTTTTGGGTAAGATGCAACGCGGGCTTGTTGGGAGGGCTCAAAGGTCGTTACTCGGCCCTAAGTGTTTTTTGCACATAAATCGAGTAAATCTCATCCGATTTTGCTAGATTTTGTTTCATTTGAGAGATAATTGAATGCCGAATAGAATGATGGCAAAAAAAGTTTCAAATTTGGGCCTTTGGACTAAGGCCGCTACTCGGCCCTAAGTGTTTTTTGCACATAAATCGAGTAAATCTCATCCGATTTTGCTAGATTTTGTTTCATTTGAGAGATAGTTGAATGCCGAATAGAATGATGGCAAAAAAAGTTTCAAATTTGGGCCCTTGGACTAAGGCCGCTACTCGGCCCTAAGTGTTTTTTGCACATAAATCGAGTAAATCTCATCCGATTTTGCTAGATTTAGTTTTTTATGGAAGGTAATTGAATACCGAAAAGAACGTGGCGAAAAATTTTTCAAATTTGGGCCCTTGGACTAAGGCCGCTACTCGGCCCTAAGTGTTTTTTGCACATAAATCGAGTAAATCTCATCCGATTTTGCTAGTTTTTGTTTCATTTGAGAGATAATTGAATGCCGAATAGAATGATGGCAAAAAAAGTTTCAAATTTGCGCCCTTGGACTGAGGCCGCTACTCGGCCCTAAGTGTTTTTTGCACATAAATCGAGTAA
The DNA here is from genome assembly GCF_014529535.1 of Bradysia coprophila. NCBI lineage: Eukaryota > Metazoa > Arthropoda > Insecta > Diptera > Sciaridae > Bradysia > Bradysia coprophila. The sequence goes on along the minus strand of NW_023503941.1, from coordinate 1,902,089 downwards.
ATCTCATCCGATTTTGCTAGTTTTTGTTTCATTTGAGAGATAATTGAATGCCGAATAGAATGACGGCAAAAAAAGTTTCAAATTCGGGCCCTTGGACTAAGGCCGCTACTCGGCCCTAAGTGCTTTTTGCACATAAATCGAGTAAATCTCAACCGATTTTGCTAGTTTTTGTTTTATTTGAGAGGTAATTGAATACCCAATGGAAAGTTGGCAAAAAATTTTGGGTTTCTAAAATAATGTCGTAAATTGTTGGTTTTATTTGAGAGGTACTTCGTACGGGCTTTCGTAATTGCGCTATGCGCAATTTTAAAAATGAACACTTTCAGTAAATTTGACCATGCCCAACTTGACTTGCATTTTGGTAACAGACGCATTAGAGGGTTGTAGACGTATTAGGGTTCCGGGCGTATTACGGCTACGGACGTATTATGGTTACGGACGAAATAGGATTACGGATCGTACGGGGCTAAGTCGCAGCAAACGCTCCGACTGTTCTGTTGCCTTGTTTTTATTAAAAGATCTGCCGTGGTAGACAAGTCAGATTTTCGAATTATCAAAATATCCGGCACGAACTTTGATGTGTGATGTGTGTAACTGGTGTGATATACACTAAACCAATTCATGTTGAGGTTTCAGAGACTCAACATGTCTTTCGTATCGGATAGTGTAATAATGCATTTCAAAGCTTATGAGTGATGATATGCGCGCACGCAAGCCATCGGTTTATAAGATACCTAACACTTTGTAACATGTAACGTCATTGTACAAATTGGATGATTTGCGAATGGTTGTCTGAATGTAGACCCGTTCGCAGGTTTCATACTAGAGAGTCGTTGATAATAATTTACACCTTATACATCCCATGCTCTCTGCGTGTTTAGTACTCGTAATAATTGAAGTTAATTGGAGTTATTATAACCTAGACAATGCATGCATGTTTTGATGAATTGTCGCGATTAAGTAAGGGATTACGTGTCAAAGTAAAAATAAAATTTTGAGATTTTTTTTGTTGTCTTGTTTAATTTGAGGAGATTAACTTGAGTGTACGGCATTTAGCAGTGAACGGTACGGATTGAAGGAATTAGTAGAGAAACACGAAACCTTAAATTAGGACTTTCTGAGATTTCTATATGACCGAGTGAACATCACTATTTCGTGTTCTAAAAACTCGCCCATTCGTTTTAGATCCGACTATACCCTTCTGGCTACCAGTTACCTTCAGAGTTCCAGGCTATCTCAATTTGTGTGAACGTTTTTAGAGGGAAAGGCGACATTTCTACATGGTCAATAATCGCCAGGAACGATAATATCGTTCAAAAAACGATAATATCGTTCAAAAAACGATAATATCGTTCGAAAAACGATAATATCGTTCAAAAAACGATAATATCGTTCAAAAAACGATAATATCGTTCGAAAAACGATAATATCGTTCAAAAAACTATAATATCGTTCAAAAAACGATAATATCGTTCAAAAAACGATAATATCGTTCAAAAAACGATAATATCGTTCAAAAAACGATAATATCGTTCAAAAAACGATAATATCGTTCAAAAAACGATAATATCGTTCGAAAAACGATAATATCGTCCTGTTTGCGATATTATCATTTTTGAATGATAATTTCGTTACTGACGATATTGGCTGTATAGAAATGTCCCGCCACCTTTCTAGAGACTTTGTTCCATCGGTACTTTGATTGATTTCACTGTGGGACAGTTACAAAATTCGTAACTGCGCACCAAAGCCATCCGTGTTGGGCCCATGTGCTTTTTGTGTGTCTTACGACATTTGCGTGAGTAATCATCGACCAATCGAGAATTCATTAGTAATGGGTCGAGTCATTCGTCGGTTTACCGGTCGTTGTGGTGTGGACATTAGATATCCCAACTACCAAGGTTATGAGGTTGGGTACGTTCCACATTGAAGAAGAATCCCACACAAAATTTTACTTATCACCAGCCGAACTTCACGATGGGTGTGGGAACGTTTTCGTTAATTTGACGAGAAAATTTTCTGTAAACACAAGGGCGGAGCGAAGAGTAGCTCTAAAGTATCTAAGCTGTTTTTGGAAATACTACCGGGTCAAGGAGACCTGCTACTAGCAGGCTGTTAGTCATGGAGTCAAACTACCGGGTCAAGGTGACCTGCTCTAGCAGGCTGGTAGTCATGGAGTCAATTTTGTTGTTAAAAATATCCGAAAAAGCAAGATCAGTAACCAGCATCAGGTTGCCGAGATTCGAGCCGACACTTTTTTTCAACAAATTATTCTTCTATCTAGAAGAACGGACGAACGGATAACTTCGGAACGATTTGAACTTTCAATAAGTTTTCTCTAGAATCGACCTAGCCAACATCAACTTCAGAGGACCTCAGTCCCACAAATGCTAGACAAATGCAATAGCCTCAGCACACAATCCTCGATACGTTCAATAACGAAAACTTACTTGTTTGCTCAGTGCTTCCGGCTCGAAATGGAATGTGTAATCATCTAAACCACCCCAGCTTCTCATCATGCACTCGCTAGTAATGTACTCTCCGATGTTCTTCGAATCGATAAATTTCATCGTCGAAACAGCTTTCGGTGGCAACAATGATTTGATGATCTTAATACCAGCTACGAACGTGCGAAAAGAGAAAACGATTCGGTTACTCATTACTCATTGTGTGCAGACTACGGTATCTCAATTAAATGTTTCACCTGCAAACATCCATGGCATATCATAGATCAGAATGTAATTCACCGCATTCGGATAGTACGACTTCAGTATGTTGACGACATTGATGGTGTAATCCATGTCCAAGTTTTTCAGTCCACAATCGGCCAAATCGAAGAGGATGGTGATCGGATCGAAATTATTGTTCCGGTACATTCGTTCAATCCAGTAAACGAATATGCGGATCAGTTCTTTCGTGTCGCGTTTACCCTTCACATGCAATACGGATCGGTAAATCAACATCATCTTGCCCTCGATGTCGTGATTTCGTGGAAAACAATCGCCAACATTCACATAGTCCATATTTATGGATGATTCGGTAATGTCTGCGGAAGTGATTTTGTATTGGGTGAAGAGAAAGACACTTCGTTTGTTCGTTACCGTTTGTTCCGAATGTCTGACGCCATTCGCAAGTGTCCCATAATTGCTTCAAAGACGCTTTCATGTCTAAGTCATTCTGTTCCAAGAACCGTTGCAGCCATATGTCGACTTTCTCCACACGTTCTATGTCGTTCGGATGGAAGCCGCCTGTTTCGGAAATAAAGACAATTGAAAATGTTGACGTGTAAGCAAGTGCGTTGCGTGTGCTCTGCTAGTATAATACCATAGGCAAAATAGCAATTCGGATTTGGAAGCAGACGTTTGTGTTCTTGAAATCAAAGAATTTCTTTAACTACCATCAGGAGGTCGAGTTGATGCTAATTAACATCAAAGTGTGGGACTTTACCATCCGTGAATAGTAACAAATATTAAGCGGAGTGTGTCCGGACTAGTCTGGTTATATTTAAAAGGATTCTGTTAAAATCTCCTACGAACTTTAAGATAAATTTCAGTAATAAGAGTGCTTGTTACTTCTATAAGATGTGCAATAGGCATTGCAGTTTAACAACAATCGCAGAAACGCAGTGAAAGTATATAAAGTATCGGTCCCCTTCACACCAAATTTCGAATTTCGGGGAGATGCGGGAAAACGGGAAAATTTACAGTTTTTCTGGCTTTCTCGCCAACACTGTCCCATGTACGAAGTACGAACCCGATTTTCTAAAAATTAAATATTTTATTTCGTCCCGTCAATATGCGAGAAACAGGCAAAACAATACAAGACAAAAACACTGTTCCAAGAGCCTGACTCCAAACTTCTAACGCTGCTGTTTTGGAGCACTTTTCGTTGATTCGCGACAACGTTCTTACTTTAGATAGTTAGGTGGTCATGCAAAGCGGATGTAAAAAACGTAAGACTCAAAATTTTGTTTGTCTCAAATCAGACGGCGGATTCGTCCGACGGGAAACAATCAAATAATCTGACTGGTTTGAAGCCCAACACAAAACAATATTTTAAGTTTTACGTTGTTAACCTCTGCTTTGCGTGACCACCTAACTTTCTAGCGTAAAATAAAAACGTTGTCGCGACTCAACGAAGAGGGATTCTTTTGAAAAACAGCCTACCGAAATCGGACGCATTTTCCAGTGAACTTTTTTATATGTGCCTAGAAAGGTATTCGACCGTAGAGGGCCAAAACCACTTTCAAAAAAATTCTTCGAAGTTTGTGTGGCTGGTGAAAGGTGATCAAAAACCGAAAACTTGCACTTTTCTTACACAACCGAATAGGGACTTATTGGGTTAAAATTCATCGACACTGAAATATGTGCAGTTGAAGTTTTCAACCGAAGACTTCCACTGTTCTTACTGTTTCTCGAGGTACACAAAACGTACATGGTCGTGTAGAGTGTCATTTAATGTGGTTTTGGGCCAAATAGGGTTTTATGTGGTTTGGATGCATCTACAATGAAATAGAAGTTGAAATGTTTGGGTGTACATATTCCATCACAGATGCATCCAAACTTCATAGGACCCTATTTAGCCCAAAAGCACATTAAATTACCTTTCAAATGACATCTCACACGACCATGTAAGTTTCGTGTACCTCGAGAAATTTCAGTAAGAACAGGGTAAGTCTTCGGTTGAAAACTTTAACTGCACATATTTCAGTGTAGATGAATTTTAAACACAATAAGTCCCTATTCGGCTCAACAGTACATGTGATTACCTTTCTAATGACACCCCACACGACCCTGTACGGCTCGCGTAACTGGAGAAATTTTTGTAAGAAAAGTGCAAGTTTTCGGTTTTTGATCACCTTTCACCAGCCACACAAACTTCGAAGAATTTTTTGAAAGTGGTTTTGGCTTCTGGGGTCGAATACCTTACTGGGCACATATAGAAAAGTCCACTGGAAAATGTGTCCGATTTCAGTAGGCTATTTTTAAAAGTGCTCCGAAAAGTGGTCCAAAACAGCGATAGAAGTTTGGAGTCAGGTTCCCGGAACAATTTTGTTTTACCTGTTTTTCAATAGTTTTTCAAGCAAAGATTTTGGCTCAAAAATCGTGTACGATATATCAAATGAAAGGGATTTGCGAGACAAAAAAAAAAACATTTAATGAAAATCGGATTTGTACAAAAGTGTAGCATGCAAAACTGTGTATTTTCCTACTTTTCCCGCACCTCTGTGTAATGTAGTTCCCGAACCAGACATGAGCGCCGCCGAAAATAAGCCGCTGATCAAGCCGCCGCCGGCCCTTTTTGAGCAAGCCGCGCCGCAGCCGAGCCGGTGCCAAAAACACGGCTCAAGCCGGCTTGAAACGGCTGGAAAATGAAATAAATATTTCGAAAGGTGAATGGGTGAAATAATTTTGAAAACCGAGATTCCTGTTGATCCTAAGCAGCTCAAGTACTTTTTGATTTTTTTTTTCAAAATTAAAAATTTTTTGAAAATTTTCTTGAACTTTCATGAATTTTCCAAAATGGTATATTACGTCCTCGCTTCTAAGTTTGTTGTTTTGGCAAGTATGACCTTTGCGGAACGAGCCGAAGGCGCACAATCAGTTAATTCACAAATTTGAGAAAACTTTATCGATCTTTGCGAATTTTCTCGATTTTTTTTTCTTTTCAATTTTTACTTGATTTTCGTGAGCTTTCGATTTCTTCTCGAAAACCATTTTCTTAATGAGTTAAATGAGTGTACCGGAGCATGATTTTCCATTTAGTTCAAGTTTTGAAGCAATGAAACTTGACGTGTTAGTGAACCTTAGACTTAGAGACTTGCTTGTAACAAGACCAGTTCCACTTGCACTTTGAACAACCTAATCTACCTACATTTTCGCTTTCCGTACAATTTCATTTTCATGCTTACTAGTTCATTTTCCATGAATTTATCTAAACGTTTTTATTTTGAAAAAAAGTTAAAAAGAACCTCCAGCCGAGCCGTTTTAAGCCGGCTCAAGCCGACTTTTTCGCCGCCACCGAGAAATTTTTTTCGGCTAGCCGCCGCCGAGGTTTCTCCGTCGGCGCTCATGCCTGTCCCGAACCGTAAACGAATGAAATAATTAGTGGAAGCAAGCCACTTCAAGCAAATAGAGTACTGCAAAGAGACCGTGTGTATTATATTGGCATTGTAAACAATTTTTGTATAAAATTGTACTCTCTACAACTTTCAAGTCACTCGAAGCACTTTTGCTTGAAGTGCGTTGGTAGAAGAATACAACGTCCATTTCCTAGAAGTTTTCTTCAAGAGCCAATGCTGCCAATATGAATTACCGAGGTATGGCCTGTGTGTTGGGTATAGCTTCATAGCATTTTGTATGTGAGACTAGATGTCATCACCCGAAAGTCTAGAAAACCGCCTAAATCGGCGCATTTTCCATTGGAATTTTTTATATTCTGCCCAGAAAGGTATTCGACTCCAGAAGCCCAAACCAGTTTTAAAATTTTTTTTTCGAAGCTTTTGTGGCTAGTGCGAGGTGATCAAAAACCGAAAACTTGCACTTTTCTTACAGAAATTTCTCGATGTACATGCAACGTACATGATCGTGTGGTGTGTCATTAGAAAGGTAATTTTATGTTGTTTCAGGGGAAATAGGGTCTTATCGGAGTGAAGAGAAGCATCTACGATGAAATATGAGAAGTTGACTTATTTCAGTGCTCATATTTCATCGTAGATGATACCAAACTTCCGTAAGACCCACTTGCCCTGAAACAACATAAAATTACCTTTCTAATGACACACCACACGACCCTGTACGGCTCGCATAACTGGAGAAATTTTTGTAAGAAAAAAGCAAGTTTTGGGTTTTTGATTGCATCACACTAGCCACACAAGCTTCGAAGAATTTTTTTGAAAGTGGTTTTGGTTTCGAGGGCCGAATCCCTACATAAAAATGAATGAAAAAAAAATTAGTATCTTGCCTAACTGCGGCCCTGCATCAAGGCAATTAATGTTCAAGTGAATCAAGATTTAAATTCCAATGATTTCAGAAGCATTCAATTGATCATATAATGACTAATAAAACCAAAGTCTATTATGCAGCAAGACTGCATCACTGTTATTGCATTATAATCATCAGTTACACACATTTTACATATTTCTAGTCGTACATTTTCGCGTACAGATCGAGGTTAATTTAAATAATTTTTTTTTAAATGTGAATTTAGGCTTTACTGCTTAACTGGTCAAGAGTGACCGAAATCCACAAAAAATGATTCGTGGTGCCCCTGTGCGTCATATCACTGAAATGCAATCACAGCAAATTGAATGAATAAAAGAAAAATTTATTTTTATCTTTTAAAATGCATTGGAATGTGTAAACAACAATAATGTTCACGAAGTTGAAGCAACAACAGTACGTTCAGTCGAGCTAATAGACTGAGTCACTTTTTCTAAGAGGACAGATTAGAGGTGAAGATAACGAAGCGAAACGGCCGGCGATATTAGGGTGGCAGAGACATAAAATTTTGGCACTTGGTATCGTAACAAAATAAGGTTAGCGTATGTGGTAAAACCTTCCTTCCTGACCCCTACAGAAACCTTTACTACGGTCTCCATAGAAAATGCATAGTCCAAGCGAACTCGTCATATACACGATTCTGGAAGGTCTGAGAGAGCATAAGCGTTACTTTAAGTGTCATATCAAGGTGTGTTTTCACTGGGATGTCCTACTACCTTCAGATCATTTATTTTGTTTAGAGTCACGTGTTTAGTCCTAGCAACGCCTTCAATTCGCGATTTCCTATTTATGGCACGATAAACTTTGTGAATGGATGACCCGTGAAGCGTTCCGTTTTCTCGCCGTTTTCAAAACAACAATGGAATTAGACTGTTGTAGCGTAAACGGTCAGTAAAAGGAGTGTAGCGCGTTCCGTGCTTAACGTTTGATTTTATCGCAAACGGTAAGCATATCACCAGCAAAACTATCGAGACTGTTACTTCTTTTCATCTAATTCTTCTTAATGGAATACCATATTACATTGGATACTGCGATAATAATTCATTAAATGATGTATTGATTTGTGATAGAAGTAAACTCCTGGGAGGTGCGGGAAAACAGGAAAAATTGGAAAATATGGAGTTTTGCTTGCCTGTTTTTCACTAGTTTTTCAAGCACATCTACGGATGTTTTCGCTCCAATGGTGTGCGATACATCGAATGAAAGATATTGACGAGGCGAACCCGAATATCCAAATTTCTCGATAGGCGAGAAAGCGAGCAAACCAGCGTGTTTTGCTTGTTTTGTCTGTTATTTACTAGATTTTCAAGCACTTCTTTGAATGTTTTGGTTCAAAAATCGTGTGCGATATGTCCAATGAAAGGTATTGACGAGACGAAACAAAATATTTAATTTTTATGAAAAACTGGTTTTTCGATCAGTAGCTATTGATGAGAAAGTGATCTGCATATTTTCCAACTTTTCCTGTTTTCCCGCACCCGCACCTCCTTGAATGTGTTTTTCAGCAACAAGCTTCTGTTATTATCTTTCGACAAGTGTACCGTCTGTACGTGTATCCGAGTAGAGATCTACTATTTTGACTTGTCAAAAAACGGTTACCGATTAAAGTTGCTCAAAAACAGAGTTAGCGAGTATCACCACTGGTGATTCACCAGGTTGTTAACGAATAAATGAATCCAATACGAGAGTTGATTCTAAAAAATAAAAGGATTCACGTAAAACGAACCGAATATATTCTTCATGCATTAATGGATGATTTGCCCAGGGGATAAGCAGCCATGTAATGGTAAACTTTAACATGGGACAGTCAATAAAATCTTTTACTTCAATTGTTTAAACATAAATTTTCCTTTAAATTTGTCATTGCTTTCGATAGCAGAGACGACATTTCTATAGAGTTCTGCAAAACATTAATCATTTCATTTGCGAATGCGATGTCAACTAAAAATTTCATTTTGAGACACTTTACCACTCCATCATGATTGAGTAATGTGCTAAAAATATGTGCGAATTAATTGAACGTAACGTAAAACGTTTCGTTGTATTATTCACATTTTCCGATGTATTGAGAAGGTCAATTAAAACGATATTTTGTGCTAATCAATGCTATGTCACCGGTAAGCCAAGCAGCTGAATTTCGATGTGAGTTGAGAATTTATTATAAAATTTAGTCGCTCGTTGTGAGTGCTACAATTCGAATTGCCTGATTTATCGTTTTCGGGTGGAGATGTCATCTTGCGATGACAGATAGAATAGAGACCTTTACTAATGAATTAGAAGGTTCCGTGTCAATTTATTGCTTATCTAACGAAGTAACAAACTCGCTAATTTGCACAGGTAATATCTATGCCGCCTGTCAACGATTGCTGCGAAATATTTTGTGCTAAAGTAGGACATAGAGCCTTCAACAGAAGTTAAGAACGACCTGAAATCACTCTCAAATATCGACGTTTTCTCCTCGTTTACCTAAAGCGATTTTTTGGTCTTCAGGTCATTGGAGCCATGTAAACAAATTCAAGGAAACTATAAAACAATAAAAACCAACGGATGACATGTTATCAAATACACCGGTGATGAATGTCTCTGAAGTGCTACGTCACTTTTGCATTTAAAATAGAAACCGAGAGTAAGAAGCGTCCGAAAATTGACTTACCCGCGCATGTCGTTGGAGGTCCCTCTTTATCCAATTTTTCAAAAAATAATTTCCTCAGTTCACTAATTTGCTCAGCTGTCGGTATTAGCACTATCTGCACCATTTTATTCTTTATTCAAATTGAAACCGAATCACTAACAAACAAACAAAACAAAAAACCAATCGGTTGATCTATATTTGCACTAAATTCACACGCTGCTTGTTGCATTTAATTCGAACAAACACTAACAACTTGATCCGTTTATTGTGGTTGTTTTGTTTTAGTTGATCGCACTCAATGTGCAATCGCCATCTATGTAACACACTATACTGAACCGATGAAAACACTATGAAATCCGCGCAATATAAATTATTATTTTGTAATGTACATCACACTAAACCAGCCACTTGTTTCAAAAGTAAACACACGGCATGACTCGTAATAGTCTTCAATTCCAACTGACATTGCTAGTCATAATGTACGAACTCGAAAATATTTTTATTTATTGGTATAACTGAAAAACACGTTTTTCTAATGAAAAAAAATCGTTTTTGATTGGAAGTTTACAGTCTTTTGTTTACTCAAATAATAAAGTTTACGTTTCGGTGTGATACACAGAGACACAGAGAGAGAGTTTGCCAGGTTTGTGAAAATTTCGATCGAATGTATTTTGTAGGTTGGAAATTCATTGAAAATGTGTTAACCTTTGACAAACTCAATTGACCTCTTTCAGCTGATAATGTCGACTATTTTCGGTGTCCCGTAAATACTGGGTCCAGCCTTATGAGTGGGTCAGGTCACTTGACTGATGAACTTATCAAAAGAATTTCTTTTATTTCAAAACTCTGTTATCTAAATTAAGACCATATCATTCATTAGTCCAAACTCGCTGCAGTGAATTGAAAACGATTGTAAAAAGAAACAACAAAACTGAAGGCATAGGTTAGGAGATAATAACACCAGAAGTGGTATAATTGTGACAGTTGGGGTGGAGAGTCCGTCTTTTCCATCTCTCAATGTGACGTTTTAAACGTCAAAAATCGTTTATTATTTCTCAATTCTATTAGAGAAACAGAATTTAGCTAAGTACATCCCAGTGGATGAAATTTTGACAGAGAATGTATCGACTCTCTGTCACTTTTTTAGCTTGCAGTGAAATAATGACAGATAGTCCATACATTTTCTGTCAAATCATTTCACGTCTTACTGCATTCAAGAAAATTCAACGATTTTCTGACCACTAAGAAAATTTATTTTCATTTGACACTTGAAACTTCACTTTGACAGATGGAATAGACCGACCCTTGAGCTCAACTGTCACATTAGTCAGATATTGTCCAGCTACGATCCTCACCCCAAAAATGTTATTCCTAATCATTAAAACCAAAAGCTCTAAAACTGGTTCAGGATTTCTCATGTTATCGCGCCATCAAAAAACCAGAAAAATAATCTTTTGAGAACTACTCCCAGATCATTAGGTTGATATTGCCCATCTACGAAAGAATGTTATTCCTCGTCGATTGAAACCAAATTTTTGTAAATCTGTTCAGATTTGCTAAAGTAAACGTGCTATCAAGTGTTACTGACATTTACGTTTTTTTTTTCTTCATTTTTTGCTAATATAAGGTTTCACAAAATCGACAAGACTTATTTTCTTATGTGAGACCCTTGACTTAACAGTCAAGGGAACTGTTGTGACAATGCTGTGGTAATTTGGAATATTATCCTTAGAGGTTGTTATGTACATTACAGCAGAATAAGCATACCATTCCCTTCAATATTACTAATAGAAGTTTCGTATCTAGCTCTACCGTAAATCGAACCCACGATACCATGATGTCCACGAACCCACACTTCTGCAAACTACTACAGTTAGACATTACTGTTAAACAGAAACAATAGAGAGACAATTGAGGTACAAAACTGACGCCGCCACAGCGATTCAAAGTTCGATTCGTGGATTATAAGTCATTGGCATCTCACACTTTCCATCATGCATTGGCATTACATTAGTAAAATGTTCCGTCATTTTGTAATTTATTATCTAAAGAGGTTATCACAAGTCATCTAGTATAATGGTAAACAGAACGTAAAATGGATTTGTACACACGAAGTAGGAATATCATACGTATGTTGACACCTTAACCAAAGCACCAAACATAGCACCCGATTATTTTCTATGTCAAATCGCATGACATTGAAACAGTATAAAAATGTGAAGCACAGCAAGCATGAGTGATCGTAGTGACAGCTGCCAAACTATTTTGTGGGAAAAATTATTCAACTAGAATTGAGAATCGAAAATTATTCTTCTGTGATGTGTCAAATACGTCATTCTCGTATTTTGTTGTCTCGTTTTCGCTTACGTAATCAAATATCTTACTGATGTTTCAGGGGAAATCTCGGCAAAATCGGCTTAAATGGCAAAAAAAAGTTTTCAACGATCATTCGCATTATATGAAGTGGAAGATTATTGACCCGGACCGAATATTACCGACGAAGAGTTCCCAATAAATCTGAAGAAAAACAGGAAAAAACCGATTTGTTTCAGAATAAGAATTGAACTACTTTAAAATATGTCCGATTCCGAGCTTTTTATTAATCAATGTAGAGCTTCTACAGTGAGAGACAGTGAAATTTCAGCATGAATTTGCTTCGGTTGTTTGTCAGCTGATCCACATATATATAAACAATCAAAGCTGTTTATACGTCTTTATATGGTTTAACTCCTGCACTAAGGAAATCTCACCTGTAGCTGGTAATTTTGGCTCCAGGTTATGTACAATAGCTGCCACAGCTGTAGCATCGCATACAAAAAATACAGCTGTCGTAGCAATTGTAGATTACCTGGAGCCAAAATTACCAGCCACAGGTGAGATATTCAAATCTTTTTCCTCAGTATGTACCAAGCGTGTTGTGTAGCAGCTTCAACCGTATAAACAGTTTTGATTGTATGTGTGGATCAGCTGAGAAACAGCTAGAGCAAATTCATGCTGAAATTTCACTGCCTCTGACTGTGTTGTTCTATTGTTTACTATTCTATCCACGCGTTTAGCGGTATGGTAGAAAGCGCTGCAAAAAAAAACGGTCGAATCCAATTTTATAATTTTTTGTATGGGAATTCACATTCAAACGTTGATATCTCCGTTGTTTTTGAAGAATAAGAAAAAGAACCAGATTTTGCTAGGTTGCTAGGAACATAAATAGTACATTACGTCGTTCTGGCAAATTTTGTTTCGTTGATTTTTTGCTTTACTGGATTAAATAGATCTGTTCCAAGGCCGTACGAATTTCATCCAGAGAGACATAACCTCATCAATATTTGTATGAAAACCGATCTCTGTGGATGAAATCGTGTTCGTTCGGCTAGTCAAAATTCGTGTTAACAGTTACTTGGAACAAACCTTACGTTTCTCCAGGCAAATTCGTTTATCTTTGAGGAGCTGCCTCATCTTCCGCAATAAACGTGAGATATATTAAAGAGTGACATCAATTCTTAAGCAAATTTTTTGGTGTCCCATTTGAAGCGTGCTGTTGTATGGATTCAAATCTCTCATAATTCACGCCGTAAGTGTGCCTTAAATTTGAATTTTAAGTGAACGATTCGATGAAAAAGTGAACCAAAAAATACATTTCAACGCTTCATCGTATGAAAATGACGCTACGTTAGAAAGACCTCCGCACTTTCCATTTTGAATTTCGACCACACTTACGGGGTGAATATTCACTTGTGAAAATGTCTTGATTAGTTTTTCCTTTGTTACGACTTATGACCCAGATATTAATGTGAAATAAGTGGACGAGTTTGTTTTTTGTACATTATTCTCAATGACAATATCAATAAGTATCCGATAAATCAAAATCTACTCATTAGGTGGCTTAATTATATACATTTGATATACGAACGAACAGCTAATATTAACTTTGTGCGACACACTCTGCTGAGGAGTAGATGATATATTTACATCGTACATTGCACTAACGTAACGTATCAATTGTACACATAGTAAGGTTGAATCTGAGATACAACCTTGAAGAAGAAAAGCACACCTGTAGTCATAGTCTTAATTACTGTTTGTACTATCATATTGCGTAGAGAACTTGTTTGTTAGTGTGGGGACTAACAATTCATCTGAATTCAGGAGAGCATTTATCAGTGACTTGACTGTATCTACAGTAAACTCAAAATTGATAGCAAGATATTAATGTGTTCGGTTCGGTTTTTGTTCAGTGTTAAAAGCTCCACAAATTCAAAAGATATATCGTAAAATAAGGAACCGTCCAGGGATGCATGAGCCAGACTATTGTCACTTTTAGCAAATAATTTTGAAGACGATGCGCAGTGTTCAAAACCGTTATTTCCACTATCATAAATCTATTTTTCACATCAGTATGTCACTTTGCGACCCCTTTATGTACCTAATTACCCTACAGTAACAGTAGACTTTCGAAAAATCAAGAAATTTTTAGACCCGTACGAAGTACTGGGGTCTTATAGGTTTACGCATACGTTTGTAACACGTCGAATTGGACTCCCTGAGTAAGGGGAAACCTATTGTGGTTGTCTAGAGATGCCAAATCCGCGAAAAAAAAAATGTACGTCTGTCTGTCCGTCTGTCTGTCTGCACGATAACTTGAGTAAAACGCATCCGATTTTGAAAATTCTTTTTTTTCCCGTTTGGTAATGTCAAAAGACAGGCTAAGTTCGAAGATGAGTGATTTTGGATCGACCCCTCCCGAGCTGTGGCCCAATAAGTGCTTTACGGTTTTTCGAAGATATCTCCGGACATTTAAACGTTAAACTTGTAAGTGATACGTCAAATAAAAGGTATTTACAATACCGATCGACAAAAAAAAATTTATGGAAATCGGATGACCGACTCGTGAGTTAGACCCCTTGGTGTGGAACAGGCACAGGGCGGCAAGCAGTTTTTGCTTGTAGGTCGGCCACATTTCAACATATTTCGTCTGTTTTAGCTTTATTAGATAGGTATTGACCGTACCAATCAGGGAAAAATTTTTTTATGAAATTATGTTCTCCGGAGCGTGAGCTAGGTCTCTTGGAGTGAGCTCTTATCTGGCTACTCGGAAGTACAGTGAACGTGGTGTATTTTGACAATATCTCGAGTAAATTTTGACCGAATTTCATGAATTTTTTTTTGTTTGAAAGGTATTAACGAATGTAAAGCGTCGGTACTATTTCCGGTCTCCTAACAAAATGGCTGCCGGCGGCCATATTGGATTTTAGTAAAATAGAAATATCTTGGGAAAAATGATACTTAGAGAGTTTCTGTTAACATGGAAATAATTTGTTATGTGTGTGGGGTTTCAGGGATTCCATATACGGACATCTATATATACCTATATACAGCTATATTGAGCTATATACAGGCATATAGAGCTATATAATAGCATATATTTATCTGTGAAATGTTTATTTACAGTGAAATATAGGTAAATATAGCGGTATATAGCTGTTTAAATAGGAATTTATGAAATTTGACTTCGTACGGGGCTGTCTATATTGCCTCCGGCAATTTAATTGTGTATGATAACAAGGCAAAGAGTGGATAATGTAAGTGATTTAAAAGGAAGAATAGTTTTTCAGCAGAGAAGAAAATGAAGTAAGAGAAATGAAGAGTTTCACATTAAAGGCTTTTGATACGAATAGGTGTTTTTCGTTTTTTGGGTTTTGGAGCGCCTTGAGGGATTTGTAAATTTTCCTTGTTAAATATAAAAATCCTCAGGACGTTGTAGCTTGCATTGAGACACCTCAAACATACTCCTTATGGTCTTTTCTAAGTTCCCAAACCTTCCTGCTCACCAGCTGCAAAACAGATCTCTTTATAAACATTTTCATCAATAACCAAAGAATTTCAAAAGAGCCTCATGAAATAAAATCGTTGTCTCTAACATTTCTACAGCAGTAAGTGAAGGCAATCACGGCTTTGTTTAATCAATGTCTCCAATGGGAAGAAGTACCAGAAGCCTGGTAAAATGCGGTGATTACATTGCTGCAATAAAAAGGGGACATAACAAAGCTGGAAAATTACCGACCCATAAGCTTATTGTCAACACTCTACAAGTTGTTAATGAAAATCATTACGAAGAGGAACACTAACAAGTTCGACTTCTACCAACCTGTTGAACAAGCTGCTTTCAGATCTGGTTTCAGCACAGACGACTATTTGCAGGTGATGAGAACGCTTATTGAGAAGTGTCGTGAATTACAACATCGACACAGTCTTGCTATTCATCGACTTCGAAAAAGCTTTCGATTCAGTGGAAACATGGTCGATATTGGACGCATTAGACGAATGTAGAGTAGACTCAAGGTACTCCAACACAATTCGATATGTAATGGTAATGGTACTTCATGTATAAAACTTCATAAGAGCACGGAGAAATTCAGAATCGGCCGAGGTGTAAGGCAGGGTGACACCATTTCATTATTCACGGCGAGTGTTTTTAGGAAGTTAAACTGGAGTAAAATGGGAATAAAGATAAATGGAGAGTACCTGAGCAATCTCCGCTTCGCTGATGACATTATACCGATAGCAGCGAATCTCGGTCAGGCTCAGCTTATGCTACAACAGTTAAGTGAAGAGGCAAGCAAAGTTGGCCTCAAGATGAACTTATCCAAAACAAAAGTCATGACCAGCATCGGGGGCGATAGAGACATCAAAATTGGTGACACTGTCATTGAACGAGTCGACAGCTACGTATATCTAGGACATAAACTGAAGTTAGGTCTGGACAACCAAACTGCAGAAATAAGACGTAGGATTGGTCTTGCATGGGCAGCGTTCGGTAAACTCAGACTAATTTTCAAAAGCAAAATGAACAATAGTCTGAAACGCAAAGTGTACGACACTTGTGTCCTTCCAGTGCTCACTTATGGAGCGGAAACGTTAACTTTAACGAAAGCATCCGAAGATAAATTGAGAGTGACACAAAGAGCCATGGAACGGAGTATGCTTGGAATAACACTCAGAGACAGAATGACGAATCAATGGATTCGACAACAAACCAGGGTCGTTGATGTCATGGAAAGAATAGCATCTCTGAAATGGAGCTGGGCGGGACATATTGCAAGAAGGACAGACGAACGTTGGACCAAAAAGATCATGAACTGGCGACCATATAAAAGACGAGCTATAGGTAGACCATCAGAGAGATGGACAAACGGAATTAAGAATATTGCAGACACAAACTGGCAGCAAATGGCAATGGATCGTACGAAATGGAAAGAAGTTGGAGAGGCCTACATCCAGCAGTGGATAGAAACAGGCTGAAAAAGAAGAAGAAGTGAAGGCAAAAGGTGGGGGAACATAGAAAAGACCATAAGGAGTATGTACGATAGTGTACGGTATTTTTTCAGCCACTTTCCGAGTTTTCGCATGTTTTACTCAATTATTTCGCTGTTTCGTATAAAAACAACAGTCTGACTTCTACGGAAAATTCCGAAAAAATTTCAGGATCTCAATTAAATTCGTGGTCAGAATGATCCAGTTCAAAGTTGCTGACATAAAGTGACTTTTCTCTTCTTTTGATTAGAGTTAAATGTCAATTTGAGCGCATAGATGGTGTTGACCAAAACGGTTAAAATCAAGATAAATATAGTGATGAGGTAATGCCATGCCATATATAACCGAATCAGATGTGTGGTGGCACGAAAGTTCGATACAAACGCCATGTCATCCGTTCGTTGAAAGCAAAAAATGGAATAGAAAGTCGGGCCATCTGTTGTGAAATAGTGAAAATATCTTTGTGAATTACAAGTAAATCGTAGTCAACCATTTAAAAAAAAAGATGGCATTGGCATAGAACGTATGTGATAGGCCGCGCGTCTGAATGCTATTACCTCCTCACTATATTTACCTTGGTTAAAATTTCGATGAGTCCCGATAAATCAGCAGAGAAGTTGATGAATGGCCATGAGATTGCGGAGATCTGCAGATTTGTGAACATGAATGGCAATTCTTGACGTGGTTCAAATGTCCTTGAAGGTGATCTATGTTCTTTGCCATTTTGTGTCGAATTCAAATATTTTTCTACACAAATCTATGCATCAGAGCACCATGAAAGATTTCTATTGGTTGAAATGCGTCTCTCACGTTTTTTTAACAATAAACGAGCCATCAGAACAGTCGGAGCGTTTGCTGCGACTGAGCCCCGTACAAACCCGTATATCTATTGCGTACGTGACCCTAGTGCGTCTGTCACCCTACTTTGACCGTAAGCCTATGCGCCGGTTAAAGTAGTTAAAGTAAAATTATTATATAATGTGTACGTCTTACAAATTGCGCATAGCGCAATTACGAAGCCCCGTACGACGTTCCTTTCAAATAAAACAAAAATTCCAAATAGCCCTAAAATTTTAATTTATTGAGTATAAATACACATAGGGCCTAGTATCGGCCTCAGTCCGAGGATCCAAATTTAATTTATTTTTCAACTACATTCTATTCGGCCTTCGATTACCTCCCAAATGAAACAAAAATTACAAAAAACGGATGAAATTTGCTCGAGTTATATGTAAAATACGCATAGGGCCCTAGTAGTGGCCTTAGTCCAAGGACCCAAATTTAATTTTTTTTCAACCACATTCTATTCGGCCTTTGATTACCTTCCAAATGACACAAAAATTACGAAAAACGGATGAAATTTGCTCGAGTTATATGTAAAATACACATAGGGCCCTAGTAGTGGCCTTAGTCCGAGGAAGCAAATTGATTTTTTTTTTCAACAACATTCTATTCGGCCTTTGATTACCTTCCAAATGACACAAAAATTACGAAAAACGGATGAAATTTGCTCGAGTTATATGTAAAATACACATAGGGCCCTAGTAGTGGCCTTAGTCCGAGGAAGCAAATTGATTTTTTTTTTTCAACAACATTCTATTCGGCCTTTGATTACCTTCCAAATGACACAAAAATTACGAAAAACGGATGAAATTTGCTCGAGTTATATGTAAAATACACATAGGGCCCTAGTAGTGGCCTCAGTCCGAGGACCCAAATTTAAATTTTTTTTCAACAACATTCTATTCGGCCTTTGATTACCTTCCAAGTGAAACAAAAATTACGAAAAACGGATGAAATTTGCTCGAGTTATATGTAAAATACACATAGGGCCCTAGTAGCGGCCTTAGGCCAAGGACCCAAATTTAATTTTTTTTCAACAACATTCTATTCGGTGTTTGATTACCTTTCAAATGAAAAATAAATTAGGAAAAACGGATAAAATTTACTCGAGTTATATGCAAAATACACTTAGGGCCGAGTAGCGGCCTTAGTCCAAGGACCCAAATTTAATTTTTTTTTCAACAACATTCTATTCCTCGTTCGATTACTTTTCAAATGAAACAAAAATTAGGAAAATCGGATCAAATTTACTCGAGTTATATGCAAAATACACTTAGGGCCGAGGAGCGGCCTCAGTCCAAGGACCCAAATTTAAAACGTTCTTCGCCACATTATATTCGGGCTTCGATTACCTTTCAAATGAAACAAAAATCACGAAAAAAGGATGAAATTTACTCGAGTTATATGCATCAAAATACACTTAGGGCCGAGTAGTCTTTCACTTCTAGGGCCCTAACTCACGGTCCATTCACCCGATTTTAATAAACTTTTTTTTCCTGGAATGGTATTGACAATACCTATCATTTGCCGTGTCATTTACATTTCCATCGCTTATTTTGCCATAAATATCACCAAAAGACCTTAAATCACTTAGGTGGCCCTAACTCACGAAGGGCCGACCCGAATATGCCCATCTTCGAACTTAGCCTCACTATTTTGACTATATTTCAGGGAAAAAAAATTGAAATCGGATTTGATTTACTCAAGATATCGACGTGACAGACAGACGGACAGACGGAGAGACGGCCCAAATTTTTATTGCGGATTCGTCATCTATGAACATAGGCAAACACTTTGCCCTTACCGTCTGCTTCGAATTCCATCAATTACACACGGCATCGTAATCCTATAAGCCCCTTCGTACTTCGTACGGGGCTAAAAATCCTTCACGAAGCTTTCTTACGAAAGGGGAAATGGAGCCTTATTGACGATTTGCAACAAAGGCTGCGACATGTAGCGAAAAAATACATCGTTCCTAAGAAGTACACAAATCATACATAGAAAGCACTGACATCTCTTGATCGTGACAACCGCTAATAGGTCTTAACAGTTGCTCGTGAAATGTGAGAAATTTTTGCTTTATATTTCTGATTGGTCAATTTATCAAGCTGTTCTTAGCATTTTAGCATGTAAGTAAATTTTGACGCAGTTCTGAATCGATGGTCACTAATCCACTCACAGTCTAGGCATCCAGGTGTGTCAAGAGGAAATACGTATGAATCACAAGTCTTAGTAAATTCTAGCAAAGTCTTTCACTGGGTGGAATGAGGAGACATTCTTCACTGCCCCGCACCGCATAAAAACTTAGTGCAAAAGAGATTCACCATTTTGTGAGAGAGAATTCCATACGTTTACTCTCTCAAAATCTTGCATCTCTTTTGCACAAATTGACAGAACATTTAAAGAAAACATTTAATTGGCAAACGAAACGGTGATAAAGTTCTCACATAAAATGGACAAAATACCAAAATCCCAATGTCTGCGTGTAAAATGTTTCGCCAATATTGACGGCATCCACACATGAGATAGACAAATTTAGCCACACAATCAAAATGCAAGAGCGTCAACAAAGCAGGGTGAGACATCATTTCTACGATGAGAACAAAGATTTTTCCTCACCGAAAGTTTACCAACAAAAATTTTGTTCTTACCGTTGGATGATCCCGCTTTGCTGTCTGATTCTGAGAGGCATTAGAGTTTTTTGTAACCAAGTAATCCTCTAATCGTTTCAGGCCGTCAATGGACGTATCGCTGGAAGTATCGCTGGACGAATTCCTAATGTCACTCAAATCATTTAGAATCGGATCGATCGAATCAGCTCTGTGAAACAAGAAATGTTAAATGAGCCACAGTAACCGGAATTCGAGAAAATGATGCGAAAATTGGCACACTGAAAAATCGGAAAATTCATCGGGGAAAGCTCGTCGATTTTCTAATATCCGTGGTTCCGGGACGAACACATTTTTTTGTCTGTCTAATAGTAAACTCACTTGTCAGTGTCTGCTTCACCTTCAGCAGTTCGGGTTTCCTGTTCGATTGTCTTCAGGTTGGAAGGGGATGGTTGGGGGGAACTGTATTTGAGTGGTATGGGGTTTACATCCGCAACAACAGTAAATGTTCGTAAATCGGGCGATCGACTTTGACTTGTTGTCAATGGAGTTGATGTCATGCGAGATGATGATTGATCATTGTAACTTGTAGCATGATCAGGACGACAAGGAGTCTCAGCACGGCAATGATGACCAGGATCAAAATCGGGAGAATTATCAACCTTTCGTGGTGGTCGATCGTTTCCTAAATTTCGTGGCTTCTTCCCCTGCGATTCGTTTCGTTCTTCACTCTGTCTCTTTTGAGTTCCTGGATTAGAGTTCGTCAACACTCGGTGGTATACAATTTCGAGCGCTTTCGTCTCAATCTCGTTTTGACGTAATCCAATCTTCTTCGGGTAGTCCGCCTCTTCCCTCATTATTTTGTTTTTGAGACGTTTGTTCTCTTCCGCACGAAACATCAGCTCTTCGTTTTCCTCTTTCATTTGATTGTAGTCTCGTTGAATGCGCTCAAGTTCCTTAAGTTTCTGTTGAGTGGAATGGCAATCTTTGCAGTACCTCAAATTTTGCAAAAATTGATCTTTGTAAAGCAGATAATGGTCCAGGCTCTGCTTCAATTGGCCGATCATATTTCCCTGCTCTAATGTTTCTCGGTAACGTTGTGCATTAGCCTCCAATTGAGTTTTCAGAATTTTGTTTTCTCGGCACAGGTCAGAAATGCGCGATTTGTTTCGCTCCATATTCGTTTTGTATTGTTGCATTTCCGCGTTTAGCATGCTGACTTCAACATCTCGTTCCTGTTTTCCCTCCTTCATTGAGGTCAAACCGTTCGTCAAACTCCTAATTTCACTCTTCAGACGATCCACTTGCTGTTCCATCCCTCGAAGTGCCAATGTTACGGTAAACAACTCAGCGCACACCACTCGTTTTTTCTCGTCAGCCAACTCCAACTGTTTTTCCATTCTTTGTTCCTTGGATTTCAACGACTTGATGGTATTGTCTCGTTCAATCACATCTTGTTTTAGGTCATTATTTTGCCAAGACAAATTGTTCACACGCATCCTAGCTTCTGTAAGCC
Source organism: Bradysia coprophila (assembly GCF_014529535.1). NCBI lineage: Eukaryota > Metazoa > Arthropoda > Insecta > Diptera > Sciaridae > Bradysia > Bradysia coprophila. Next base: position 1,880,180 of record NW_023503941.1, on the reverse strand, counting down.
GAGCATGCAGCTCGGAAATTGTCTCTGCAGTCTGCATTGTAGTCACACGATTCGGTACTGAAATGCGTCTGTAAAATAAATGTTTGACTCGTCAGACCGAGTTTTGGTTGGTAAAGGCTGCGTTAAGTGTCACTCGTATCACTAGGGCACACGAGCTTGACATCTGTTGTCAAAAAATGGATGGGATTGTGAATTGGGTAGTATGGTCCGGATAATATTTAAAAAGAAAAAGTGGATGTTCTGACAGAGTGTCATCGGATTTAGAAGATCGTACATTCGTCAGTCATGTGTTAACCAAGGTAAATATATGGGCGGAGGTAATGTCATATTGGCGATTTGCAACAAAGGGTGCGTTGCGGAAATAAATCGAACGTACTTATGTCCGATATTCCAATTTTTCGAACATAGAAAGTAGGGTCACCTACATTAAGTGCAAATCGCGAATATAACCGGATCAGATGTGCGCTGGCACGAAAATTCGATACAAACGCCATCTCTCGGTTTCTTACAAAAAATTTCTTAGAAACCTGAGCCATGATACTGATATCATTTTGTTCTTCCTTATACCGAATCGTACATTCTTTGGCCTGGGTCGTTTGTGTCAAACCGGGAATTTTTTGAGTATACAAATCTTAGCTTCGAAAGAAGTGACTTTTATGGAAGCACGGTACGCAGTTTTTTCGTTTTAATTCGAAGAACGAGCCAACAATTTTATTTTCCTATCTGGTTTTCGGAGAAATCAAAGGTCTTGACCGTAGTCATTCCGATTGCAAGAAACATCTGGACGAATACAATGATGGAGAGGAGATTCTAAATCTTCATTTGGCAGAAAAACTGTTCCGCTTCTATTTAAATCCCAACAAAAATCTCTTCGAGAAAAGTGTGACGCAGTCTTTGAAGTACAATTTCTAAAATGAATGATATCGCTAGAGTTGACGCTTTCAGCTTCGTTACGCAAAAATTAAATTTTACACCCAATTTTAGTTCAAACAAGCTGGCTTAGGTTTTCTCATCATCTGCCAAATATTTTTACCAAAAAAAAATTGACTGGAAACAACCAAAATTTTACCAAAACAAGGCATCAGAACAGTCGGAGCGTTTGCTGCGACTTAGCCCCGTACGACCCGTAATCCTATTTCGTCCGTAACCATAATACGTCCGTAGCCGTAACACGCCCGGAACCCTAATACGTCTACAACCCTCTAATGCGTCTGTTACCAAAATGCTAGTAAAGTTGGGCATGGTCAAATTTACTGAAAGTGTTCATTTTTTAAATTGCGCATAGCGCAATTACGAAAGCCCGTACGAAGTACCTCTCAAATAAAACCAACAATTCACGACATTATTTTAGAAACCCAAAATTTTTTGCCAACTTTACATTTGGCATTCAATTACCTCTCAAATAAAACAAAAACTAGCAAAATCGGTTGAGATTTACTCGATTTATGTGCAAAAAACACTTAGGGCCGAGTAGCAGCCTTAGTCCAAGGGCCCAAATTTGAAACTTTTTTCGCCACGTTCTTTTCAGTATTCAATTATCTCTCAAATCAAACAAAAACTAGCAAAATCGGATGAGATTTATTAGATTTATGTGCAAAAAACACTTAGGGCCGAGTAACGACCTTTGAGCCCTCCCAACAAGCCCGCGTTGCATCTTACCCAAAAACAATGTTCAGCAACTTTGTTCTACTCGTCAATACCTTTCATTTGATATATCACAAGCAGCTATTGCGTGCGTATTTCGGTAGATATAGTCGAAAGACTGAAAAACACCTATAGGGCCCTAGCTCTGGAAGGGCCGACCCTACCATGCCCATTTTCGAACTTGACCTTACTTTTGTCGATACCAATCGGGGAAAAAAAAGAATTTTGAAAAAAGGTTGTGATTTGCTCAAGCTAGAGGGGTCACAGACGGACGGACGGACGGACGGACATTTTTTTTATTGCGGATTCGTCATCTATGAACATAACTAAATGCTTTGCCCTTACTGTCTGCTTCCAATTCGACGTGTTACAAACGGCATATTAATCTTATAAGCCCCCAGTACTTCGTACGGGCTAAAAATCTGCGTCGCAAAGTGGCAGATGTTCAGGGACAGACCAGCAAGAAAATTTATCTGCCACATGCGACGCAGATTTTTTTGGTAAAATTTTGGTTGTTTCCAGTCAAATTTTTTTTTGGTAAAAATTATTTGGCAGATGATGAGAAAAACTAAGCCAGCTTGTTTGAACTAAAATTGGGTGTAAAATTTAATTTTTACGTAACGAAGCTGAAAGCGTCAACTCTAGCGATATCATTCATTTTAGAAATTGTACTTCAAAGACTGCGTCACACTTTTCTCGAAGAGATTTTTGTTGGGATATCAGTCGTTTTAGAAGTTTTAGAACACTGCTTTTTATAACAGTTTATAACAGAAATTCGGAAATTTGACGAAAATCGAAAATTTGACGAAATTCGCAAATTTGATGAAATTCGAAAATTTGACGAAAATCGAAAATTTGACGAAAATCGAAAATTTAACGAAATTCGAAAATTTGTCGAAAATCGAAAATTTGTCGAAAATCGAAAATTTGTCGAAAATCGAAAATTTGACGAAATTTGAAAATTTGTCGAAAATCGAAAATTTGACAAAATCCGAAAATTTGACAAAATTCGAAAATTTAACGAAATTCGAAAATTTGACGAAGAAAGTAATTCTCTATCTGCCACCATTCAAGAAATATCTCTAAAAACATAATTGACCCACCCATTTCCAACTTTCGACATTTTTAACATATCTACTCGTAAAACTCTGAGACTTTGCCGAAGAAAGTAACTCTCTATCTTTCATAACCCAAAAAAATATTAGTCCTTTCATCCTACGCTCGAGTAGCTCAAAATTTGGTCACTCTAATCACTCTAGCTCAAACGAATCTGACCCGAATTTTTAAATTATTTTTTTGTTCGAATCGTGTTACGAATACCTTTCATTTGATGGGTCGCACTTCTCTGTAGGTTTCAATACAGCTAAGCTACAGCCGAAAACGCGTTCCCGACCCTCGAAAACCACACTCAGAAACCACTTCGAGGCCAATAAAACAAAATTCTGGTTTTTCCTGGGGTAATGGCGTATCACAATTTCATTTTTATGCCCACCCTGAGGTTCCTGCAAAATTTCATGGAGATTGGCTGACTAGTTTCCGAGATTGTCCGTCGATAGATAGATAGATAGAAACATACAGAGTAAGTTGAAAGATTTTGATTGTTTGGGAAAAGTCAATTTGGTGTATTTTGTATGAAAAGTGACCAATTTCAAAACGATGTATCTCCGGCAATTTTAAACCTACATAGTCGAGTGATAGCTCGTTTTGCTCGTATTTGAAGCGCGAATAAGATAGATTAGGATTTGTGGTGATACAGGCCAAAGGAAAGAAACTTAAATTCTCGCCTATATATAGTTGCCGCGTCTCAAAAAAATTTCTTCGTTCTTTTTTTGGAAGTTAGACTGCGTCAAGTCCTCCGCTAACGCTCCGGACATGATAAAGTCTTCACCAGCAAACCGTTGTAATGGATCATCTCGGATTCGAGTTTGAACGGAAATAGAAAATAGTTTTTACTGGTTCATGTGATATTATGTTAGGTATGTGCAGCAACTTAATAATATTATGAAAGTGATCTCAAAACTATTTCTTTGGGCTTAGTCGAAAAAGTAATTCAATGAAAGATTAATAAAGTTCATTTCTAATTTCCATTTCGCTTTAATAATTCCAAGAATCGAAGCAATTGATTCATTTTTGTCAATTTTCAATCCCGATTGCCGGACGAGAGTTGAGCATGCAAAATTGGTACGTAATCATCGTACTGAGCCTGGTAAAAATTTCCAGCTATTGGGTCGCCGAGACCATATTTTTCAGCAAATGTCAACGTAGACGAATTCCATCGTTGTGTGCGACTCCTTTGGTAAATAATTGTAAAAATTAAGTCAAAACTGCAACCAACACTCTCGAAGCCGTTTCGTCTCACCTATTTGATACTCTTGGTTCATCGAATTCCAATTTTCCCGGTTGTTTGTAAACAACGAACACATATCTGTGCAAGCCAGTATCCTTAGGTGGACCCGAACCAATATAATCGAATAATGTTTCTCCTTTGACAACGTCAGTTCCAGGTATGTTAACAACATACCAGTGACGCACTTCTCTGATGGTTGGATTTGCTCGACTCGGTGCATCTGGATCGCTCAAAATCACAGTGTAAAATGAGTCTTCGTCATGGTCCCATTTTAGTGTTGGCTTGTCTTTGACTTCAGTTGGTGTTAATTCGTTGCCTAGATTTACAGATGCTCCACTGGGATATGTGATCTGTGGATTAGACCAAATTTTATTCAAAAATAATTCAAATTTCGTTGATCACGACGACGATGAAGAAGAGTATACAGCGATTCAGACGTTTTAAATCTTTCATCGCACACCATTAATTTACAAAATACCTGCAGCAGGTAATAGGGCATTGAACGTAAAATCACCATTTTGCGCAATTCAACGTTATTCACCAATAATGTTAAACATAGACGCGACTTTACGCTGTGATTAGTGATTATAATTAATAATAAATCTTCACACAAACATCACTATATTGTCATGCTTTCGGTACAAGACTATTAAATTGCTACTTGCAACTCTGCAAGTCAACGATGACGAAAATAACTAAATAACGATTTAAAAAATTAGCGATTTATGCATCCCAACAAAAATCTCTTCGAGAAAAGTGTGACGCAGTCTTTGAAATACAATTTCTAAAATGAATGATATCGCTAGAGTTGACGCTTTCAGCTTCGTTACCCAAAAAGTAAATTTTACACCCAATTAGTTCAAACAAGCTGGCTTAGGTTTTCTCATCATCTGCCAAATAATTTTTACAAAAAAAAATTTAGACTGGAAACAACCAAAATTTTACCAAAAAAATCTGCGTCGCATGTGGCAGATAAATTTTCTTGCTGGTCTGTTCCTGAACATCTGCCACTCTGCCAAACGCTCCGACTGTTCTGATGCCTTGTTTTGGTAAAATTTTGGTTGTTTCCAGTCTAATTTTTTTTTTGTAAAAATTATTTGGCAGATGATGAGAAAACCTAAGCCAGCTTGTTTGAACTAAAGTTGGGTGTAAAATTTAATTTTTGCGTAACGAAGCTGAAAGCGTCAACTCTAGCGATACCATTCATTTTAGAAATTGTATTTCGAAGACTGCGTCACACTTTTCTCGAAGAGATTTTTGTTGGGATATCAGTCGTTTTAGAAGTGTAGTCAACACTGCTTTTTATAACAGTTTACAGTTTTAATTAAAAAATTTGACGAAATTCGAAAATTTGACGCAATTTGAAAATTTGACGAAATTCGAAAATTTGACGAAATTCGAAAATTTGACGAAATTCGAAAATTTGAAATTCAAAAATTTGACGAAATTCGAAAATTTGACGAAATTTGACGAAATTCGAAAATTTGACGAAATTCGAAAATTTGCCGAAATTTGACGAAATTCGAAAATTTGACGAAATTTGACGAAATTCTAAAATTTGACGAAATTTGAAAATTTGACAAGAATCGAAAATTTGACGAAATTCCAAAATCTGACGAAATTCAGAAAATTTGACGAAAATCGAAAATTTGACGAAAGTAATTTCTATCTGCCACCATTCAAGAAATATCTCCAAAACCCCAATTGACCCACCCATTTCCAACTTTCGACATTTTTCACATATGCCCCTCTGTTCTACTCGTAAAACTCTGAGACTTTGCCGAAGAAAGTAACTCTCTATCTGTCACCATTCAAGAAATACCTCTAAAAACATAATTGACCCACCCATTTCCAACTTTCGACATTTTTCACATATGCCCCTCTGTTCTACTCGTAAAACTCTGAGACTTTGCCGAAGAAAGTAATTCTCTATCTCTCATAACCCAAAAAAATATTAGTCCTTTCATCCTACGCTCGAGTAGCTCAAAATTTGGTCACTCTAATCACTCTAGCTCAAACGAATCTGACCCGATTTTTTTAAATTATTTTTTTGTTCGAATCGTGTTACGAATACCTTTAATTTGATGGGTCGCACGCCTCTGTAGGTTTCAATACAGCTAAGCTACAGCCGAAAACGCGTTCCCGACCCTCGAAAACCACACTCAGAAACCACCTCGAGGCCAATAAAACAAAATTCTGGTTTTTCCTGGGGTAATGGCGTATCACATTTTCATTTTTATGCCCACCCTGAGGTTCCTGCAAAATTTCATGGAGATTGGCTGACTAGTTTCCGAAATCGACCGTCGATAGATAGACAGATAGAAACATACAGAGTAAGTTGAAAGATTTTGATTGTTTGGAAAACGTTAATTTGGTGCATTTTCTATCAAAATGACCAACTTCAAAACGATGTATCTCCGGCAATTTAAAAGTTACATAGTCGAGTGATAGCTCGTTTTGCTCGTATTTGAAGCGCGAATAAGATAGAATAGGATTTGTGGTGATACAGGCCAAAGGAAAGAAACTTAAATTCTCGCCTATATATAGTTGCCGCGTCTCAAAAAAATTTCTTCGTTCTTTTTTTGGAAGTTAGACTGCGTCAAGTCCTCCGCTAACGCTCCGGACATGATGACAATGTTGTTTGATTATGGTTGATAACAGCGCAGAAACAGATATGTATGTCATGGCGTGAGTTTAAATCATTGAAAAACGAGCCATCAGAACAGTCGGAGCGTTTGCTGCGACTGAGCCCCGTACAAACCCGTATATCTATTGCGTACGTGACCCTAGTGCGTCTGTCACCCTACTTTGACCGTAAGCCTATGCGCCGGTTAAAGTAGTTAAAGTAAAATTATTATGTAATGTGTACATCTTAGAAATTGCGCATAGCGCAATTACGAAGCCCCGTACGACGTTCCTTTCAAATAAAACAAAACTTTCAAATAGCCCTAAAATTTTAATTTATTGAGTATAAATACACATAGGCCTAGTATCGGCCTCAGTCCGAGGATCCAAATCTATTTTTTTTTCAACTACATTCTATTCGGCCTTTGATTACCTTCCAAATGAAACAAAAATTACGAAAAACGGATGAAATTTGCTCGAGTTATATGTAAAATACACATAAGGCCCTAGTAACGGCCTTAGTCCAAGGACCCAAATTTAATTTTTTTTTCAACAACATTCTATTCGGTGTTCGATTATCTTTCAAATGAAACAAAAATTACGAAAAACGGATGAAATTTACTCGAGTTGTATGTAAAATACACATAGGGCCCTAGTAGCGGCCTTAGTCCGAGGACCCAAATTTAATTTTTTTTCAACAACATTCTATTCGGCCTTTGATTACCTTCCAAATGAAACAAAAATTACGAAAAACGGATGAAATTTGCTCGAGTTATATATAAAATACACATAGGGCCCTAGTAACGGCCTTAGTCCAAGGACCCAAATTTAATTTTTTTTTCAACAACATTCTATTCGGCATTCGATTACCTTCCAAATCAAACAAAAATTACGAAAAACGAATGAAATTTGCTCGAGTTATATGTAAAATACACATAGGGCCCTAGTAGCGGCCTTAGGCCAAGGACCCAAATTTAATTTTTTTTCAACAACATTCTATTCGGCATTCGATTACCTTCCAAATCAAACAAAAATTACGAAAAACGGATGAAATTTACTCGAGTTATATGTGAAATACACATAGGGCCCTAGTAGCGGAATTAGGCCAAGGACCCAAATTTAATTTTTTTTCAACTACATTCTATTCGGCCTTTGATTACCTTCCAAATGAAACAAAAATTACGAAAAACGGATGAAATTTGCTCGAGTTATATGTAAAATACACATAGGGCCCTAGTAGCTTTTCACTTCTAAGGCCCTAACTCACGGTCCACTCACCCGATTTTAAAAAACTTTTTTTTCCTGGATTGGTATTGACAATACCTATCATTTGCCGTGTCATTTACATTTCCATCGTTTATTTTGCCATAAATATCACCAAAAGACCTTAAATCACTTAGGTGGCCCTAACTCACGAAGGGCCGACCCGAATATGCCCATCTTCGAACTTAGCCTCACTATTTTGACTATCTTTCAGGGAAAAAAAAAATTTTTGAAATCGGATTTGATTTACTCAAGATATCGACGTGACGGACAGACGGACAGACGGACAGACGGACAGACGGACAGATGGACAGACGGCCCAAATTTTTATTGCGGATTCGTCATCTATAAACATAGGCAAACACTTTGCCCTTACCGTCTGCTTCGAATTCCATCAATTACACACGGCATCGTAATCCTATAAGCCCCTTCGTACTTCGTACGGGGCTAAAAAAATCCATTTATCTACAATATTTCTAATGAACTTGCATGAAAGCCAATACGATCACAATTCCGTTACAGTCGAGGAATTCGATTGGAAATAATCAACTGACAAAATGAATCTGAGAATTTCATACCTCAATAAGTTTCGATGGTGCGACATTAAGGATGTCCGGGATGATCTCGAACTCTTTAAATTTTGCCGACACAGAACACATTGAAGGTGCAACATTCACCAAAGCCAACAGCGAAATTGCAATCAAAACCTTCATTTCAATGATAATATTAACAGTATGGTTGCAATATAATAAAAAATTGAATGATTTCAGTGAGTATAATGTGGGCAGGTATCTTCACGAGATTTGAAAACGTACTGCGGTGTCGAACATCACCTACTGTTTAACCGTTGAAATCAAACCAGTTTTGTCATCAACTGTCGTGCAACATTTACTGTGATTTTGAACATCATGAATCTCAATCTACATTCATAACGTATCGAATGAGCTTTTTAGCCCCATACGAAGTACGAAGGGGCTTAATTGATGGAATTCGAAGCAGACGGTAAGGGCAAAGTGTTTGCCTATGTTCATAGATAACGAATCCGCAATAAAAATTTGGTCCGTCTGTCCGTCTGTCTGTCACGTCGATATCTTGAGTAAATCAAATCCGATTTCAAAATTTGTTTTTCCCTGAAAGATAGTCAAAATAGTGAGGCTAAGTTCGAAGATAGGCGATTTTGGGTCGACCCCTCCCGAGCTGGGGCCCCATAAGTGATTTAACGTTTTCCGAAGATATCTCTGGCCATTTAAAGGCTACACTTGTAAGTGATACGTCAAATGAAAGGTATTTACAATACCGATCGACGAAAAAAAAGTTTTCGGAAATTGGATGACCGACTCGTGAGTTAGACCCCTTGGTGTGAACTAGGTACAGGGCGGCAACCCGTTTTTGCTTGAACGTTGGCCAAAGTTTAACGGATTTAGATAAATTTTGCTTTATTAGATAGGTATTGACCGTACCAATCAGGGAAAAAAAGTTCATGAAATTCGGTTCACCGGAGCGTGAGCTAGGTCTCTTGGAGTGAGCTTATATGAGGCTACTCGGCCGTAGAGTGAAGGTGGTGTTTTTTGTTAATATCTCGAGTAAAATTTGACCAAATTTCATGAATTTTTTTTTGTTTGAAAGGTACTAACGAATGTAAAGCAGCCGTACTACTTTCCACCTCCTAACAAAATGGCCGTCGGCCGCCATTTTGGATTTTTGTAAAAACAATAGAAATCGGTGAAAATAATTCTTACAAAGTTATTGATCAGTGGGAAGTGATTGGGTATGTGTGTGTGGTGTTTCAAGGATCCCAAATATCTATATACAGCTATATTGAGCTATATAACGGTATAGATAGTTATTTTGAGCTATATACTAGCATATTTATCAGTAAATTGTTTATTTATAGGTAAATATAGGTTAAATATAGGACTGAGGAAATTGTAGGTCAATTTGAAATTTGTGTTACGTTTGAAAGGAAAATCGTACGGGGCTTCGTAATTGCGCTATGCGCAATTTTTAAGACGTACAAATTTCATAAGAATTTTACTTTACCGACGTTTACGGGAAGAGTAGGGCTACGGACGAACTAGGGTCACGTGCGCAATAGATGTACGGGTTCGTACGGGGCTCAGTCGCAGCAAACGCTCCGACTGTTCTGACGGCTCGTTTATTATTGTTGTTGTTGTTGTTTGATTTGAAAGAGAAAGAGAGAGGAGTAGAGAAAAACAAGGTCAAGTGAGGTCATAATACAATGACTTGGAAAAATCAGAAAAAATTTGGAAAAAGTTATGTCCACGGCTTCTTCAGCAAAATTGCATAGTCATTGGGTAGAATCCACAATCATGACTTATTCTGATCTGATAATTTTCTATCGAATCAATTGAAACTATAAAAATGTCACTAGTTTGTGAGCCTAAAAATATGACTTCTATTTTATTTGTATTTTTGTGGTGGTTACATGAGAAGGCTTTCATCCAAAGCAAACTCCAGAACTATAAATTTACTCTTCATCAATATTAAATTTTGGATAAACATTTGACGATGAAAGCTATCATTGATATAGGTTTGTTCCAAATAGCTGTAAACACGAACTTTGACAACCCGAACCACGATGATTTGATCCATAGCAACATCGCCTTCGTGATGTATCATACAAATATGGCAACGTCGCCTACGAGATTTACACACAAATATTTTTGAGGTTATGGTTCTATGGATCAAATTTGACAATTCATACAGCCTTGGAACAAACCTATAGCCGTAATGAACCATATTGTTTCATAGTTAAGCGATGATCATGCCAATGTCAAAAAATTGCAGAGTTTTTTAACCTTTCAGGATCGGCAAGCGTATGTCAATAATGATTAAAGTATTTCAAATGTTGAGTGACCACAGCTCATTGCTTATTCGTATCTTAGTTGCAAATAGCAGATGACATAGTCATAAACTAGACATGTCAGTTTAAGGAGTGGTTTGCTTTTGCAAGCTTAAGTTGATGGTAACATTTAATAAAAATGTAAGAACCGAAGAGCTTAGTTTGCAACTCATGCAAAAACGATGAGTCTCGTATAATATATACACCCAGGGCCGGATTACCGTTTTCAGCGCCATGGTCTAACCTAATTTCAGCGCCATTTTCGTTCTATTTAATTGGAGGATTCGTCTTTCGTCATTTACTGGCTCACCGTGGATTGTCTGTAGCTTGTGGTGAAATTTTGTGAATGTATTTCTGGTACGCTGCATTATGGCAGTTTCGTGTTCGAGGGCTATGGTGTGTGGTAGGTCAATTTAAGTAACGTTCCAGTACAGGAAAGTGGCAGGATGGAAAGTGTCACGTTGAAGTTGCGCTGGACTGAATGAATGGTATGGTTTGTATGAATGGTGTTGCGTGAAAGCCGGAAGCACGGAAGCAGGTAAACTGTAAGGACAGGTACTTGAATGTATTGAAGTTTTTTGAATGAAAAGATTTAGTAGAGTAAAGTAGGATGAGCCGCGTACGTTTGAATGAGGGCGGATGCTGAACTTGTTGGAATATACAAAGGTTGAATGGAAATGCAGGAAGAACGTCACCAAACCGCGCAGATTGGAACAGACGAGCAGACAGCGACAAGGAAGGAACGCGAGGATGGCGGGTAGCTAAGTGTGTAGTAAGTGCACTGGCCAGAGAGGTAATTCGACTGACTATATTGACTAAATGAAAGATAACATTTGTAGCTAGTCCGACTGTCAGACCGAGCGGCGGCAGTTGTTGTTAGTTACCTCTGTAACATACAGAGGTATATAAGTTCTAGCAACTTGAGTGGCGGCCCAGCGCTGCAGACCTTATAGACTGGCCTGGTGAATTCTCGAGAGACAACCAGGACAGTCTCTGGACAGCTTGAATGGCCGAAGAGTAACAGGAAAACACAATGTGCTTTTCCCTTGCTGTTCTAAGAGAGCCTGACTGGGATCAGGGCCTGGTCCCCAGCTCAAGATGTGAAGTCTGAGTCTGAGTCTGAGTCATTTTCGTTCTATTTAATTGATCTATAGATAATTCTTTTGATATTAATTTTTTCAAAAATAAATTCTGATATTATTTCTCTGAGAGGAGAAAATAACAAATTCGAATCGCTTGGTTCAATTTGTCTCCGTTATCACAACGTTTCTCATATACTTACTGGCACACTTTCCTCAGTGATGAGAAAGGTAGTGTTTCGTCCCCTGATTGTCTGAATTAGATATCTACATTCCGTTGCATCGCGAGGTGCTTCGTTTCGTTAATCCCTTCTGAAACCTAGACTTCAAACCAGCAGAAAGGAGCCTATGACTCATTAAGCCTTTCGCTGAAGGCTAGTTCATCTGTTAACCAGGGTCGCACTGGCCATATGGTTTGCTACTTTATGAGAATGATCTGGAACCTGCTGTCTCGCCGTCTTTTTTCCGGAAATTGAGTATCCCAGTCAATTGCCACTTCCGGTGAATCCTTGCTTCCAATTGATATAATTTTTCCCAGCAGCTATGATTCCGGGATGTGGACTGGGTTGTATAGATTGTGAAAATTGTTATCGTCACTACCGCAAAAATCAGTGATGGCACTGCTTTCGAGTCGGTGTTTTGATATACGAAATTTAAAAATCAAAATCATTTGTTAGGAAATTAAATTTTCGATCCATGAAAATATTGTTCGGTTGAGAGACAGAAGTGACCGACTTGCCGACAGCGTCAATCATTGAGAGACCTGTGAAATAGTGCTCCAATCCACAATCTATTATTATCAACTACAGTAAGCGTCAGCAACTATAGTTGTTTTTTTCAGTGTTGGTTCACTCATTCAAACCAACTTATACGTCTTTATACGGTTTTGCAACGCGCGTGCGGGTTCACACTTATATCCGATTTTGATTGTATTAGTAGACCAGCTGTAAAACAGCTTAAGCAAATTTACTGACGTCGACTGTAACTTTGTTTTATAAATAAGATTAGTTTTTCGGGCCACATTTGATGATAATAGCGTGTCCTCCCCAAAGTTTACAGCTTTGAGTAACTTCAACCAATAGCAGTTCAGGCGCGCATTAAAAATATTGGTTTTACCTACTAGATGTTACATTGTCAATACGAACGGCATAGAAACTTTCGTCAAGTGTTTTGAGATAGGTATGTTGAAACTGGAACCTTCAACTACTTATGAAGGGCAATTTCCTTTTCGGTGGCTTTGCTTGGGCCAATAACACTTCTTCTACTTTCCAACTGGCTTTAGTTATGTCGTACTAAGAGCCCTACTTTGAGACATAAACACTTCTATTGGGGCTTGTTGCCCGCTGAACAGTTGTATTTATTCTGAATATTTTATGAGAACAACATCGTATTTATACCCATTTGCAAGGGTAATTTGATTTGTTTCATTTTAATTGCATACTTGGATTATGCCTTTTCGTAGAGTGAAAACACTCGTCATATGAGTCGTTCGAGATTCAACATACTCCCACCATTTTTACGTATAGTAAAAATTACTCAATTTTGAATGACTCAACTTTTACATTTGACCAATGACTTCTTGGAGTCCCATTTGACCAACGACTTCTTTGAGTTGCATTTGATGCGAACCGATATGTTGCCACTCGTTTTTACGATGCGACAATGAATTTTCTTATGACCAATTGACTGCTTGACTTGTGGTTTACCAACAATGTCCTATTTGACCAACGATTTCTGAATTTGCGCTTGACCAATGTTGAGTCGCGGTTTACCAACGACTTCTTGAATTCCATTGACCAACTACTTCTGAATTGCGTCTGACCAAATAACTTCTTGATTTGCCTTCGTGACGAACTCATACCAATGAATGTCTAACGTGCATTGGATGCTCGACCAACGACTTGCTTAAATTGCGTTTGACCAATAACTTCTTGAGTTCCATTTGACCAACGACTTTTTCGATCCACCACTGATTCTTAACGTCTTGAGCGACCAATGATTGAATTGTTATGCTTGTTCACCACTGGCTCTTAACTTCTTGAGCGACCAATGATTGAATTGTTATGCTTGACTAACAACTTCTTGTAGACGACCTATGACCAATGACGTCTCTGAGTTGCGCTTGACCAGCAATTTCTTGATTGCGTATGACCAAATAACTTCTTGAGTTGCATTTGACCAACGACTTTCTGGATTTGCGTTTGTGGCGATCTCAGACCAATGAATGTCTTATGTGCATTGTCTGCTCGACCAACAACTTTTCGATTTGCGTTTGTGACGATGTCATACCAATGAATGTCTTACGTGCATTGGATGCTCGACCAACGACTTTTCGATTGTGTCTGACCAAATGACTTCCTGAGTTGCATTTGACCAACGAACTTAATTTAACCAACTGCCTGATATATATACGCTTGACCATTTGATGACCAATGAAACCGCTTGACAACTGGATGACCAATCGGCCAATTTTTTATGATGCCAACAAGTCGACAATTGAAGTCGATAAGGACCAATATGCTGCTTCAGCAAGATTGTTAAAAGTCCGAATCACTTCGTAATATTTCGAACGTTACCGCCACCCAAGCCGTTTCTCTGCTTTTCAACCAAACGTTCTTCACCACCCAGGCCATTTGTTACAATCTCTCTTTGACGCCCAAACAAAGGTCCACCCGGGGGCGCCAAATGTTGAAACTGGAACCTTCAACTACTTATGAAGGGCAATTTCCTTTTCGGTGGCTTTGCTTGGGCCAATAACACTTCTTCTACTTTCCAACTGGCTTTAGTTATGTCGTACTAAGAGCCCTACGTTGAGACACTTCTATCGGGGCTTGTTGCCCGCTGAACAGTTGTATTTATTCTGAATATTTTATGAGAACAACATCGTATTTATACCCATTTGCAAGGATAATTTGATTTGTTTCATTTTAATTGCATACTTGGATTATGCCTTTTCGTAGAGTGAAAACACTCGTCATATGAGTCGTTCGAGATTCAACATGGTACAATATTTTGTAAAATACAAGGAAATCAAAGTCAACCAGTTAAAAGACGTCGAATTGATCAGCGTCTAAATGTCCTTACCTTTCCACTATATCTACCTTGGATTCATATTACATCCAACTTCACACCAGTGTTTCAATGACAGTACGGACATTACGCTGATTTGTATATCAGCTGATTGTGTGACAGTTAGAACCATGTTTACCGGCAGTTGACAGTAGTCGGTTTGTTTATCATTAAAAAAAATAGTTTTGCCCAACAATGGTGCTACTTCGAACTGTAAATATTTTCCGTAATTATTTTAGAACAAATGTCCAACGATCGGTGCGGTATTCGTTGATAGCGCCTGAATCAACTGCATATCTAACCAATAGTGGAGTGTCCAAGTATGCAATTGACGGCAATCCGTTCCTATTGGACTTGAAACTAGGTAATGGGAGTCTCGACTTTGGCTTGTTTTGAAATACAAATTTTAATTCAATCGCAAGTCCAGATACACTGCACTGTAAAATGGCAATTTTGAAACAAATGCGGCCGAGGCACATAGACGACTTTGTGCCATTGCTGAAAATTGAAGAGACGATTTTGAGAGATGTTGCGAGAAAAGCTGCCGAGGAGTATGACATGGTGCCAGAGCAACATCGGATCTATTACTTCAGCAAAGAATTGCAGGTAAAGAATAGGGTGTAGGCCAGGCAGGTGGGGAAACTCTGAGTAGTAGAACGCTCATTTGTGAGAAGTAGAATTTTAGAATGATTTTTTTAAGATTTTTGTTTTTCGTTAACGTTACTCGGCGCCGTCTCCATTTGAAAGTCTTCTCTAAACAGTGATTATACCTAATACGGTCAGCCATCGTCGAAGATACTATAGATGAGAAATGTACGTTCAAGGAACACAAAGATCATGCAGCTGGCTTGCTCTCTCATTAAGTTCATGAAATGTATCTCAACAACGTGTGTGCCCTTAAGAGTGATATCGCCAAATCTTCAGGTGATTGGGAAACAAGCGGTCTCCGATTTTAATGAGTGATAGCTCGTTGGATTCGTCTTTCAATTCTAGGAAACACGTATCTTTCACTTTTTCTTAAAAAAATTTGGTGTCTGTGAAAAGCGCTCAAAAGTGAAGACCAAGACATGTCATGTCAGAGGGTACCGAAAACAGTTTTTCGGCAATAACTCAAGAAAAAATTATTTTAAATGGTTGTAATGTTGTACGATTGTCGGCCTTGAAAAGACCTACAGGTAGAGTATACGCACCGCTTGGTGCAAGTACATCCACTAGAGTTATGACTAGAAATATAGTGAATGTTCGGAGAGTCCGCCTTCTCTGCAGCTTCGATGTACCACGGAGCTGAGTATGGGGTGTTGTAGCTGGCCTCACCCACTATCGTTGCACATATAAATGAACCCAGTACTTTTGGGCTGCAAGCCTACAGAAGTCTTGAAAAAAAAAGTTGGTGCCAATTTTGGCATTTGTAGATTTTTTCCTTCTGTCTGAGGGCCCAACTGCCAGAACAGCGTCTGGAACGATTCTACGTGTGTAATTTTGTATCGTCTACTATTCCCTTACCGTATACGCTTCGCTTTGACTCGAATATAGGTCGTTACAACATATCCAGTGTTAGTAATTCTTGTGAAAAATTATTAAATTTTTCTCGGAGGATTTTAGTCAAATAAAGTGTTAGCGTATAGCAAGTGACCTCAGGACTCCGGAACAGTAATTAGTTTTTCAATTGGACCAATATTTGCTACGCGACAGGAGTTTGGAGAAACGATACGATCAAGTGGGAGCAAACGGTTTTCCAAACTCCTGTCACGTAGTAAATATTGGTCCAATTGAAAAACTAATTACTGTTCCGTAGTCCTGAGGTCATTTGCTATACGCTAACACTTTATTTGACTAAAATCCTCGGAGAAAACTTTAATAATTTTTCACACGAATTACTAACACTGGATCTGATATATTCGTGGCATAGCGACGCGTTTTTCTATTGATAAGGTGAAAGAATAGTAGACAATAAAAAATGATTGCCGTAGTACCGTTCCAGATGCTCTTCTGGCAGTTGGGCCCTCAGAAAGAAGGAAACAATCTACATTTTGGCACCAACGTTTTTTTCCAAGACTTCTGTAGGCTTGAAGCCCAAAAGTACTGGGTTCATTTATATGTGCAACGATAGTGGGTGAGGCCAGCTACAACACCCCATACTCAGTTCCGTGTTACATCGAAGCAGCAGAGAAGGCGGACTCTCCGAACATTCACTATATTTCTAGCCATAACTCTAGTGGATCAACTAGCACCAAGCGGTGCGTATACTCCACCTGTAGGTCTTTTCAAGGCCGACAATCGTACAACATTACAACAATTTAAAATAATTTTTTCTTGAGTTATTGTCGAAAAACTGTTTTCGGTACCCTCTGACATGTCTTCACTTTTGAGCGCTTTTCAAAGAAAACAATTTTTTTTTAAGAAAAAGTGAAAGACACGTGTTTCCTAGAATTGAAAGACGAATCCAGGCATGAGCGCCGACGGAGAAACCTCGGCGGCGGCTAGCCGAAAAAAAATTCTCGGCGGCGGCGAAAAAGTCGGCTTGAGCCGGCTTAAAACGGCTCGGCTGGAGGTTCCTTTCAACTTTTTTTCAAAATAAAAACGTTTAGATAAATTCATGGAAAATGAACTAGTAAGCATGAAAATGAAATTGTACGGAAAGCGAAAATGTAGGTAGATTAGGTTGTTCAAAGTGCAAGTGGAACTGGTCTTGTTACAAGCAAGTCTCTAAGTCTAAGGTTCACTAACACGTCAAGTTTTATTGCCTCAAAACTTGAACTAAATGGAAAATCATGCTCCGGTACACTCATTTAACTCATTAAGAAAATGGTTTTCGATAAGAAATCGAAAGCTCACGAAAATCAAGTAAAAATTGAAAAGAAAAAAAAATCGAGAAAATTCGCAAAGATCGATAAAGTTTTCTCAAATTTGTGAATTAACTGATTGTGCGCCTTCGGCTCGTTCCGCAAAGGTCATACTTGCCAAAACAACAAACTTAGAAGCGAGGACGTAATATACCATTCTGGAAAATTCATGAAAATTCAAGAAAATTTTCAAAATTTTCTTAATTTTGAAAAAAAAATTCAAAAAGTACTTGAGCTGCTTAGAATCAACAGGAATCTCGGTTTTCAAAATTATTTCACCAATTCACCTTTCGAAATCTTTATTTCATTTTCCAGCCGTTTCAAGCCGGCTTGAGCCGTGTTTTTGGCACCGGCTCGGCTTGCTCTAAAAGGGCCGGCGGCGGCTTGATCGGCGGCGGCTTGATCGGCGGCTTATTTTCGGCGGCGCTCATGCCTGGACGAATCCAACGAGCTATCACTCATTAAAATCGGAGACCGCTTGTTTCCCAATCACCTGAAGATTTGGCGATATCACTCTTAAGCTATTGCTCAAGTTAGATGGGAGAAGGGGGATCAGCAGTTTTTTTTTCAATTGATCATTTTACAAACATTCCTTTCCCAACAGATTGTGCCATCAACGGTCTCAAAGTTCTGTGCCAGATACGAAAAGATTTTTTTCACCGAATTCGCTGGCGTTGAAAAAAAACTGAAAATTTTGCTGGACTACAATGTTGATGGGATGCAGATCCTGCAGTCATTGTACGTTTTTGAATGTGCCAACAATGTATTGTTTTCCCGGTTGGATCAACTGTCGAAAGTGTCGTACGACTACAAACCGTGGTACTTCAAATTGACTGACGCTGAATTTCGCAAGTATGGCTTCGTATGGCCTGAAGAACGTTATCGTATTTGACTTTTACGGAATATTGCAGAGCCATAGATGTCGAAAACGGGAAAGCTCAAGCAACGGAATTATCGCATAAATTGAGACATAGCAATCTGGAAAAATCGGCCATTCTGACCGAAATAAACGGAATGTTGTCCTGCGACGACGAAATATCGACACGGATCTATTACGATTTTCTTCACCGCTTCGATCAACTGCCGCCAGCGGAACGCATTTTCCAACTTCTCACCAACAATGGAGTCGGACTGCAGTGCATACAAAGCAATCCAGTCGTGTTAACATTGCCGTACGGTTCGTCCGGAAACAATTTGTAGAGACGCAGCGAACTCACAGCAGTTGGGTTTTGTGTTTCAGCTCAGATCGACGACAACATCAAATTGATCAAAGAAATGCGACCGCTTTCCATTGACGACTTTCTGCCTCTGGTGGCGATTAAAACGACGAAACTGCGGACCTTTGCCAGTGAAGTGAACAAAAGAGAAATCGAGTTGCATCCCATCTATTTGTTCAGCAAGAAGTTGAACGTAAGGCAACACCGTCGTCGCAATGATCTACTCTCCTAATTGTCCGGGTTCTTCTGTCCGTTCCGCCCGCTGGGGAACTTATCGGAAACTTGTCAATGGGATATGATAGATGGGTCAAAGTTGTGGAACTAAATTTTTGTTGTGGGTGCCGCGAACCGGTAATACCGTTAAAATGAACCGGTTTAGTGTAACACTAAAAACTTGAATATCTCCGTTAAAATGCAAAATTGTCTGATGCGGTTTGTTTCGCTCGAAAGCCTGATTCATTGCCGAGACTTTACGGAAGAACTGTCTTTACACTGAACCGGTTCATTTTACCGGTATTATCGGTTCGTTACACCCACAACACAAATTTAGTTCCACAACTTTAACCCCTCCATCATATCCCATTGACAAATTTCCGATAAGTTCCCCAGCGCGCAGAACGGACATAAGAACCTGACTTGACCTTATTTCTGATTTCCTCTGACGAACCAACTTGTGCTTCCAGATTACGCCTGCTATCGTCTCCAAGCACTTTGCCGAACACTCGAAACTCTTCTACTACCGAGACTTTGTCGGATTCGTAACGAAACTGGATATACTGGTAGCTTACACCGTTGATCCGATGAGCATCTTACGAGCGCCAAACACATTTGGTGCGTCGGCCGTCACAATAGAAAATAGATTGAAGCGATGTAAGGCGCATGGAATCGAAACTGTATTGTCCTGGATGCTTTGCGATAGGAACAGAACGGAAATGTAAATAATTTTTTGTAAAAATTGTCACTGTCAGTGTTGAGTAGGGCGTATCGAATTTTTAGAATTTTAATGGCCGCGATAGCCTGTGTGCGGAAAACGTAGATCATTGGAAACTAATTCCAGGCATATGGTTGATGGATCCGAAGGTGCCCGGGAAGAAGTCCCCCCGGACGACTTTAACTTTCAAATGGTCATAACTCGGAAAGTTAA
Organism: Bradysia coprophila; assembly: GCF_014529535.1. NCBI lineage: Eukaryota > Metazoa > Arthropoda > Insecta > Diptera > Sciaridae > Bradysia > Bradysia coprophila. The sequence continues at coordinate 1,860,086 of NW_023503941.1, read as the reverse complement.
GAGTATTTTTGAAAACAATGTTCTAGCAGGATGTAGAGCGTTAAAAACTCTACAAAACTGCCAAAGAAACCGATGGTCCAAAAGGTGTGTCTGTCGAGGTTTTCTAACATCGAAAGTTCGACATTTTGGTTTTTGACTTTTATTTCCTGAGAGACAAATTATTAAGTTTAGCTTTTGGCATGAGGTTGTAGAGGAGGTCGAGTACTACCAGTACACTAGGCATTGTCCCGGTCGGCGATCCATCCGAAACCACTTTTTCAATATTAATGAATGAACTTTTTAAGTGTACCCACGTCGCCCACGAAGCCAGTGCAGACACTGTAACCGGTGTTGCTGAGTCGAGGTAACCTTGGCCAGTAAGTGCACATAATATTCCATAACAGTAGCTGAACTCTTTTACAAAATATTTGGGATCTCGATGTTGCACATTATATGGACACGGTATACCACGAAGTTCAACCTTTTGTAAAAATATCGAAAAATGTGTATTTGCAACGAAATCGACTTCTTACTACTGTTCGTGGGTCAAATAACTAATTGAAACGATTATTTGTTGTTTTTCTCACAAATTTCACTTTCTCAGATTTTGTAGTACAAAATGTGCTACATCGAGATCCCAAATATTTTGTAAAAGAGTTCAGCTACTGTTATGGAATATTATGTGCACTTACTGGCCAAGGTTACCTCGACTCAGCAACACCGGTTACAGTGTCTGCACTGGCTTCGTGGGCGACGTGGGTACACTTAAAAAGTCCATTCAAAAATGTTGAAAAAGTGGTTTCGGATGGATCGCCGACCGGGACAATGCCTAGTGTACTGGTAGTACTCGACCTCCTCTACAACCTCATGCCAAAAGCTAAACTTAATAATTTGTCTCTCAGGAAATAAAAGTCAAAAACGAAAATGTCGAACTTTCGATGTTAGAAAACCTCGACAGACACACCTTTTGGACCATCGGTTTCTTTGGCAGTTTTGTAGAGTTTTTAACGCTCAACATCCTGCTAGAACATTGTTTTCAAAAATACTCTTAACTTTCCGAGTTAGGACCATTTGAAAGTTAAAGTCGTCCGGGTGGACTTCTTCCCGGGCACCTTCGGATCCATCAACCATATGCCTGGACTTAGTTTTCAATGATCTACGTTTTCCGCACACAGGCTATCGCGACCCTTAAAATTCTCAAAATTCGATACGCCCTAGTGTTGAGTCGATTGAATGGAGCTACGAGTGGCTGTGTGAATGCAGAAGTGCACAATGAACAAATGAATGAAATTTATTCTCAATTTTTAGATCCGTTGCGAAAAGAGTCGACGAGAAGACGGTACTCGGTGAATGTGCTGATACCGTTGATTACATTGCCAAACGGTTGAACTGGGACGCTGCAGCCAAAAGGAAAGCCTTGAAAACCTATCCACCTCTGGTTAAGTGCAGCGTAACAAAAGTAAATTTATCCACCCGCGCACCACCTAAATACGACCTAAAAAATCCATTTTTTTTTTCGGTGCCGAAGGTGAAAAATCATTTGGATTATCTCCTAAACGAAACCCATTTTACCATCGACGACATCAACTCGACTATGGCGGTGTTCCGCACCAAATTGGATGAGCTGAAACTACGAATGGGTGAACTGGCGGCTATCGGTCTCGTTCCGCGTAAATTGTACTCGATCTGTTTGGATAAGCGAAGCTACCTGGACATGGTGTGGAGATTCTGTGAGAGAAAAAATCGTCCGGCTGCGTTTGAATTGTATAAGTCAATTGAAAAGCGAGTGAAGAAATTACAAGATGACTGAGACGAAAGTAAAATTTCATTGCAACACTGTCTGTCGTAGGACTCCCTAGATTTATTTTCGGGTATTTTGGTAAAGAAAAATGAAAATTTTCAACCATAGATCAACATTCATTGGAGTATTCCAAAACGATGAGAAGACTTTGAAAGAGTGACCTCAAGCGCCATCTGCATCCGATTGAAGTTTTCGATGCAGATGTAACTTTGATGAATTTTTGTGAGGCGCCGATCGAAGCTAAATAGGTAATATTAGGCTCAAATGAAAGCTTAATTTTCAAAGTTTTTTTGGTGCACAAAAATTCCCAACTTTTTCCGTTTTTCTTGTAGTTTTTCGGACTTTTCTTCGAAATGAGATTTTTAATAAATCGCTGCAAGAAATCATTTTATTCATTTTATGCTATTTACCCGAGGTTTTGCCAGAACCTTGATTTACCCGGGTGCAAATAGTCACTTCGAAAATTCAATTCTCATACATTCGTAACTTGACAGTTCTAATGGGATTTTATACACGCAACTGTCAAGTTACGAATATTTGGAGTTACGAAAATACGAGAATCGTCGCCCAGATACTGTAACATTGAGGGTGCCATCAACGCACTTCAAGCAAAAGGGCTATTAATGACAGCTGCCAAATAGAGTACTATTTTGTATGAAATTTTATCACAACTCTTTTTACAGCGTAAAATTTTGTATGGAACACTGTCACGTTTCAGTACCCTATTTAGAGTACCACTTTTGCTTGAAGTGCGTTGGTGCCATTCGTAAATGACGTACCGTGGAGTAGGGTTTTTGCGAAGCTTGACACACAGCGTCATATCATTGTAGGTGCTGTTGTGACAATCTCAAGTTAACATCGTTTCCTCGGTTGCCAAGGGATTCAAATTATTTTTTGTAGATTCTGGAAAGCATGGACTTTCAATTCGTCTCTTAAAATTACAAAGTCAATTTATTATAATCAAAACAATTTAGTAAGGCTAACATAGCAATGCGAGTCGATCATCGAGACACAACCTTTCGGTTTTACAACGAATTAATTTCATTAAATCAATGTTCTACTGCTGTCATCAAACAATTCGAAGGAAACGATCAACAAAAACCTTCACAAGATGAATTTAAATTATTCTCAAAAAGAGCACTGCGTTTAGCCTCCGTTTACATGACAGTTGTAAAATAAAACAAAGGAACTGTCACGTAAACGGATTAAAAAATTGAAATAAATTCAATTTCCACTTCCGTTTGCGTGACAGTTCTTTTGTTCTATTTTACAACTGTCATATAGACGGAGTGCTCTTTTTAAGTGGAAACTGTACTTTAATGTCAAAAGTTAAGGGGCTCATAATGTCATTTTGAAGTTTTTAGCCCCGTACGAAGTACGTATTGCGTGCCGTGTGTAATTGATGGAATTCGAAGCAGACTGTGAGGTTCACAGATTTTCTTTCAGTCTGTCTGTCACGTCGATATCTTGAAGATGGGCATATTCGGGTCAGCCCTTCGTAAGTTAAGGGTCGCCTAAGTGTTTCAAGGTCTTTTGTGGATATCTACGGCAAAATAAACGATAGAAATGAAATGAAAAGATAGGAATTGTCGATACAAATTTAGGTAAAAAAGGTTTATTGAAATCGGTCCTAAGTGTGTTTTGCACATAAATCGAGTAAATTTCATCCGATTTTGCTAATTTTGTTAGCCCCGTACGAAGTACAAAGGGGCTTATAGGATTACGATGCCGTGTGTAATTTATGGAATTCGAAGCAGACGGTAAGGGCAAAGTGTTTGCCTATGTTCATAGATGACGAATCTGCAATAAAAATTTTGTCTGTCCGTCTGTCCGTCTGTCACGTCGATATCTTGAGTAAATCAAATCCGATTTCAAAATTTTTTTTCCCTGAAAGATAGTCGAAATAGTGAGGCTAAGTTCGAAGATGGGCATATTCGGGTCGGCCCTTCGTGAGTTAGGGCCACCTAAGTGATTTAAGGTCTTTTGGTGATATTTATGGCAAAATAAACGATGGAAATGTAAATGACACGGCAAATGATAGGTATTGTCAATACCAATCCAGGAAAAAAAAGTTTTTTAAAATCGGGTGAGTGGACCGTGAATTAGGGCCTTAGAAGTGAAAAGCTACTAGGGCCCTATGTGTATTTTACATAGAACTCGAGTAAATTTCATTCGTTTTTCGTAATTTTTGTTTGATTTGGAAGGTAATCGAATGCCGAATAGAATGTTGTTGAAAAAAAATTAAATTTGGGTCCTTGGCCTAAGGCCGCTACTAGGGTCCTATGTGTATTTTACATACAACTCGAGTAAATTTCATCCGTTTTTCGTAATTTTTGTTTCATTTGGAAGGTAATCAAAGGCCGAATAGAATGTTGTTGAAAAAAAAAATTAAATTTGGGTCCTCGGACTGAGGCCCATACTAGGCCCTTCAAAAAAATAAAATTTTAGGGCGATTTGAAATTTTTGTTTCATTTGAAAGGAACGTCGTACGGGGCTTCGTAATTGCGCTATGCGCAATTTCTAAGATGTACGCATTACATAATAATTTTACTTTAACTACATTAACCGGCGCAATAGGCTTACGGTCAAAGTAGGGTGACAGACGCACTAGGGCCCTAAGTGTATTTATACTCAATAAATTAAAATTTTAGGTCAATGTGAAATTGGTGTTACACTTGAAAGGAACGTCGTACGGTAGTTTGTAATTGCAATATGCACAATTTCTAAGATGTACACATTTATATCGTTTTCTCAACTCAGTGACAAAATGAGAAATTTTCGTCGCATTTTTTGAGAAAAACGTTGTATGCAACTCGTTGATAAATGATAAATGAACCTAAGGCCTCGAGTGACAATCTACACCTCTAGTGCCTAAAAATGAATTTATCACTTGATTGCATAAATTACTATTCTGCAACTGCGTTATGAAAAGTGAACTTTTCTTGCCCACTTTGATGAGTGTTATGAAGGTCTTTTTTCACTTCTTTTCGCAACTAGTTTTAGTGACAAAATAGTTTTTTTCCTAACGAACGCTAAAATGCTAAAAGCTGGAATCGAATTCGCTAAAAAAGCCTTTTAGCATGAGTTAGGAACAACGTTTTTCCTAGACGACGTGAGAAATGAGCGACGAAGTCGCGATATTTCAACACTAGTTAGGAAAGTACTTTATGTAAAATTTGCATTTCAAAAGTTCACTTTTCGCGGTTGTTGCAGAAAACGTTGTATGCAGCACGTTGCGAAAAGTGTGTTTTCGTCACACAATGTGGTTATCAAACGAGCGAAGCGTTATCTAGTGACGAAAACAACCACTATTTCAAGTTTTTTCCACCGTTTCTTGAACTCACTTTTGCACATGTACATTTTGCACTATTCATGATAATTTCACTTTAAACTACGTTTACGAGCGCAATAGGTTTACGATCAGAGTAGGGTGACTATGTTTGTTATCGTTCTTGGATGATAGCGGCAATAGGTGACAGTAGGGTGACAAGCACACTAGGGTCACGAACGCAATAGATATACGGGGTCGTATGGGGCTCAGCCGCAGCAAACGATCCGACTGTTATGATAACTCGTTTTTATTTGAAATGAATGATCGGTTGAACCGAATAGGTTCAACGTCATTAAATTGAGAAAGATTTGAGAAGAATCAATATTTCTGACGTTGTCGCTCGATTAGACTAATCTAGAATATTTTTATTTCCTAATTAAATCGTGAGCTCCTTCAACATAGATTTTAGTCGTTTACCACACATATATAACAAAGTGTGATCCCAAAAGGGCGACGACCGATCATACCTTTCACCGTAGACATTGTTAATTTTTTATATGTAAAAACAATGGTTCAACTGCGTTTTCAAGGATTGTGGAATCCGACAACGGAAGGCTCGAATGGTCAAATTTGGATTTGTTGCATTATTTGTAACAACATTTAAAAACCTACAATGATAAACAGTGAAACGTTCGCTAAAAGTTCTCTTCGTATTTTGTTTCAAAAATCGGTTCCCATTGGATTTTAGCAGAAATTTGATTAATTTCGTGAAATTTACGAATTTCATGAATTTTACAAAATTTCACGAATTTCACGAAATTTCACGAATTTCACGAAATTTCACGAATTTCACTAAATTTCACGAATTTCACGAAATTTCACGAATTTCATGAAAATTTCACGAAAAATAGGCACTGATTGGCAGGCAAACTACGAATGACAAGAGAATCGGCACCCAGATTAGATCAGATTGTGACTGATGTGTAAATTGTGCCACAAGTTTGGTATTTTCGTGATTAACAATGTAAATAAAAGCAAAATTCTCATGTTTAAACATCTGGCATTTTTATCCACACTCAATCTTCAAATGAACTAGAAAATGTTTTTTTATCGACCAGTAATTTGAATTCGAATATTTGAACAACTTTAGAAAAATGTAAACTCGGCAAAGTGTAGCACTGCGCGTGCATACGTTTATTTCGAGGAATGCACGGACGGAATAATTGAATTGAAACAGTTGGGATATATTTACCCGATATTACGCAGATTGAAATACTTCAAGCCGTAGGCAGTCGTATACGCTGTACAATTGTAATTCGAAATAAAATTCAATTCATGCACTCGATATACCCAATTAATAGTTATTTTCATCTGTGTGGCGTGAATAACCTAATTTTCTCCACTGAAATGCCGTGAGAAGGTGGTGTTCTGTTGACGCTATTTCTATCTCTCTTTCTGTCTGATGACAGTTTACGTGGGAAAATTTTTCTCCCATTGGGTGAACAAAAGCGTTTTTTCCTCTTTGCAACTGTCACTTTGTTGTGGTTTTGAAAATAATGGCACAAGAGTGCTTTTCGAGAGTGTTGTCATCCGACTTTCCAACTTTTCTTCGAGGTCAACACAACGTTTTTCACAACGAAAGCTCCCGAAGTTTCAGCTGAGGTGAATGAAATGACTGGTTCCTCGACTGCGTTGTGAAAAATTATATTTTTGAAACCTCGATACCAAAATAACGAAGTCGATCAATGAAGTGAATTAGGCATCGGGGAATCTGGCACACACGATCATAGTATGTGTCCTTTTACTACATGTAACGAAAAGTCATGACTGTGCCAGATTCGCCTCCTAGAGGTTAATCTAGCACAGAATCAATTTGAATGGTGTGCCAGATTACCCTACGCCGTGAATTATTCCAGGTTGAGCCTCGGATTGCATCAGATTCATTTTTTTTGCGAATTTTCACATTCTCTTATCTCAGAAATGAGTAAAGAAGATGTATCTACATTCATTGACAAGCCGGGCGTTTCCTCCTATATCACGGTTAAAAATATTGCTAACAGCCTCAAGCTTTGAGCGATAAATAATCAAAAAGAAACTCTTCGAGCTGCAAAGGACTTAAAATTTTCCATTTTTTTTGCGTGCCAATGAAGAAATGCCACCCTTTCCACACAACTCAAAACAGATTTAATTTCGTCGTAACTAGAACACGAATCGTTTGATCAAATGCTCCGCATACTGCCAGTCCTGCATTATCGGGACTCCAGTCAAAACAATGAATCGGTTGCATGGACAGGGTAACAGCCTGTAGCAGGTCTAAAGTGCCGGCGACACCTTGCAGAGATCCATCAGAAAGTTCTTTACACCTCTTACTGGGGTAGTTGCTGTAATGGGAACATTGCAGGAATTACACGGCAAAGACAAGAATCGTCATTCCCTTACTAATGCCACAATCTAATAGCTCCAGAACCTCCGCACGTAACGAAAATGTCTCGATTCTGTGGCAGGTGCTTTGCACACCAGACCGTAGACTTAGCGCCGGAAATGACTCCATTTGTTCCAAGTGAACGTCCAGCATCTCGCTCAGACACACAAGCAAAACCTTTGGCGCTGTGCTGCGTTCTCAAATCGTAAACATGAAGGCCTCCCTCCAGTGTTGTCACAACCAATTTATTCATTTTTATGTCTCGCCTATCGAACTCAATGCCGCACACACCGTTTTTAACGTTACAGTCCCATTTCTGTCGCATTGTCCGCAAATCGAATAATTTTACGTCGCCATTGTCATAACCAGCGCAAACGGCTCGCTCATCATTGTTATGCGAGTCTCCAAATGCAACACACCAACAGTCTCTGGTGTCGGCATTTTCTTCCGTTGATATGCACGCAACGGGCCCATCATTTTGGCGGAGATCCCACACCTTTACCGTTCCTGCAATCAACATTTTTTTTCAGAAATATTCCGTAGACTGAGATCGATAGAATGATATCACGCAATACCATCTCGGCCACCAGTACATATTTCCGCAGCGCCACATGTAACGGACGCCCCACCAATCGCATCAATGGAATTTACGATGCCTTTGTGCGCTTCGACCTGAAACGTTGGCTCCGATGTTCGTTCCAAATCGAATACCGTCAATCTGCCATCAAAATCACCAACGGCTAGTTGCGGTCTTCTTACCGACGATGCGTTGAATGAGCCACATTTAAAGGACGCTTTACCCTCGAATTCCTTGATCGAATCCAAATCGCCGGAGTTCAATTCGAATATTTTCACAATTCCATTTCCGTTCGGTTTCGAGCCCATCACAACGAATTTGGCCGATAGGGGGATCCATTTTGTGTCGAATATCGAAAAGTTTACCGATTTTTCGATGTGTGCGATAATTTGCGGTTTTTTCAGTTGTTCGACCATTGCTGTGATTCCAACGTCGACGAGTGACAATGAACGTTTGACTTTCTGGAAATGCTTGGTTACCTGTTCGATTGATCGATAGTTATTTGTTGTGAGTGGTTATATTAATGTGGGGAATATTTGTCGGTAGAGGTTACTATATTCAGTCAACCGGTAAAATGCCGTTTGCATATGCGATGAATAAATTTGAAAAAGTTGGCCCTATGACGAGGGTGGTTTGTTGAAATTTACATTATCGTAGAAATTGCGGTAGATCAAAATTAAACGAATTGGTCGAATTTGTTTAGGCAAGTGTGAAGTTTGCGGAACGAGCCGAAGGCGAACTGTTTTTAGTTAAGGTCTCAAGCTATGTATTCTTAAAACAATTTTTTTTTGAAAAAACTGGATTTTTGACACATTCTCCATAGCTGGGAACGGTCGTGACCTCTTGTGAAGTACAAATTACATCTTGGGTGACCATTTATTGACTGTGAATGAACGACAACACCCTATAGTCAGTTCCGAGGAAAAGTTCTGTTGCAAGCCAGCAGCACTGTCCAAACATTCACCATTTTTCTAGTCATAAGTCCAGAACGGGTGGCTGTCCTTACCGATGATTATACTCGTTTTGAAGGTCGGCCAGAGGCCTATATTCCTACAACATTTCACATTTTAGAAAGATTTCTATCTCGAGCTATCACCGAAAACTGTTTTCACGACCCATTGACATGCTATTACTTTCACGTGTTCACTCCGAAAATGGAAAACTAACAGAAAAAGTAAAAGATTCATATTTCTCAGAATTGAAAGACGATTCAAACGTTACGGATCGCCGAACCATGGTATTCATTTTCACCAAAATTGGTTCAAGTTTTGGCGATATCACTCTTAAAGCATGCAAAAATGTGCTACTTTTAAAGGAAAAATTGGTTTGTGGGTGATAACTTGGTCCACTTGGAGAAACCTGTGCAGATTACACAAATTTACACAATCTGCAAAGGTTTCTCCAAGTGGGATAAGTTCTTCAGGGGGGATAGGTGGTTTACGACCACGACATTTAAAAGATTTAACTTCTTTTACTTGTGGTGATTCTGCGAACCGTTTGTTGAGGGCGACAGCTTCATTGATTGATGTTGTTAAGTATGGTAAGGTTCAGAGGGATATAACTAAGGTGTTTTTTGGAGCTTCGTTGACCGCGCTTATGAAAGGCGAGGACGATGTGAGACCTATAGCGGTTGGAATCGTTTGGAGGCGTTTGACAGGTAAAGTTGCGTGTTTTAATGTTAGAGATAGTTTAGTTGAAAAACTGAAGCCTTTTCAGTTTGGGTTTGGTGTAAAAGGGGGTGCTGAGGCTCTGGTTCATGCAGTACGTAGTTTCTGTACAGCTGAACATGAAGAACCTATGGCGTTGGTTAAGTTTGATTTTGGGAATGCTTTTAATATGTTGTTTAGGAAGTTTATGTTAGGTGAAGTTAGGGATGTGTGCCCAGAATTGCTTCCTTTGTTGCAGCAGGCTTATAGTCATTTCTCTAATCTCTATTATCTTGATGGGGTTTTGCTGTCAAGAAGAGGATACCAACAAGGTGATCCAATGGGTCCCCCTGGTTTTTGTATTGGTATTATGAGAATGACGCACTCTCTTTCTTCTAGGCTTAATGGTTGGTATTTAGATGACGGAACGATTGCTGATAAATTATCAGTGATACTTGCCGATATTAGGAGAGTTTTAGATTTTTGTGTTTTGTCTTTTTTACCGCTGAATACAAAGAAATGTGAGGTTTTTTTTTGTTAATGCTTCGACTGAAGACGAAGCTAGGATGTATGCTGATATATCAGCATTGTTGCCAGGTATCAGGAGAGTTGATGAGTCTTTTCTTGAGATATTAGGGTCTCCGGTTTTTGAGTCAGGTTTAGAGAGGGTTTTTTCTTCCAAGGTTGAATCGTTGAGAATAATGTGCGACCGTTTGAAATTAATGGATGTTCATCCGGCTTTGTGCATTTTTAGGAAGTCTTTAGGGAGCTGTAGGTTTAGTTATTTGTTGCGTACTTGCAGGACTTTTTCGCTGCGCGATCGTTTGAAAAGTGTTGACGAGATTTTCCGTTCTACGCTTGAGGCGATTACGAATGTTAGGTTGTCTGATTTTGCTTGGGATCAAGCTTCTCTTCCTTTAGTTTTTGGTGGATTGGGGATTCGGAAAGTTGAAGACTTGGCAATGCCTGCCTATCTGTCATCTGTGTATTCATCATCTGATTTGTCGAATGAAATTTTGAGTAAATTTAATTTGCGAATAATTGATGATGACATTTCAAGCATAGTAGATACCATTCCTAACGATTTTATTCCAGATAATAATGAAATGAGAAAGGTGCAACGAAACTGGGACCTACCGGTGATTAGGAGCAGTTTTAGCGAGATGTTAGATTCTAGTGAACCTGTTACTCGTGCTAGACTACTTGCGTCATCTACAAAAGAATCTTCAAAGTGGCTGCAGGTTGTCCCATCGAGTCAACTAGGTTTACTATTAGATAACAATGCAGCGAGAATTGCTGTTGGTCTTCGTTTAGGATCCCAGTTGTGTGAAGAGTACAAGTGTAATTGTGGTGCTGTGGTTAAGAAGGACGGTTTGCATGGTTTATCGTGCAAATTAAAGATAGGGATTATTGCTAAACACGATTCTGTCAATAATATTTTTGGTCATGCATTTTCCTCTGCAGGATTTCCCAATATTTTGCAACCACCTGGTATTTCTAGAGACGACGGTAAAAGACCTGATGGTATGACAGTAGTTCCGTGGAGTCATGGAAAATCACTTTTATGGGATGTAACAATACGTGATACTTTGGCTCCTTCATACATCAGTGAATCCTCTAAGAAAGCAGGGTCTATTACAGATAAAGCGGAGAGATTTAAGCATAATCATTATATACGTCTTAAAGAAAACTATTTATTTACCCCCCTTGCCTTTGAATCATTAGGTTGCATGGGTCCAGAAACAAAGAAATTTATTGACAAGTTGGGATCGTTGATGAAGAGAGCGTCAGGGGAGCCACGTTCCAAAGATTATCTGTTGCAGAAAATTTCTATTGCTATACAAAGAGGCAATGCGGCATGTATTCTTGGAACTTTAGGAAGTAATAGAGCGGATGATTTTTATTTATTGTAATATTTGTTGATTGAAAAGATCGTTTTTTTATTGACTGCGCCGTATGTGAGCAGTCTTTTTTTTCGCTTTGAATAAATAAATTAGATTTATCATTTTTGCGTGCTCCAATGGTTTTACATTTTCGAAAAAAGATTTTGGTTCAGAGAAATCATCGAAAAACGAATATTTTTCCGCCTTAATGTAGGCTACAAATTTACAAAGGGGTGAGCGCTCTTAAAGTTAGACTGAAAATTTCGCTAGAGTTAGCTAGAGTAGATGTGATGGAAAGATTTTACGAACTCTGTGAAGCTATCATTGCTTGTTATCCACGCGTTTAGTGGTATGACTTGTAGCGCTGCACAAAAAAGCGGTCGAATCCGACATTTTGAATTTTTGTATGGGAATTGACATTCAAACGTTGATATCTTCGCTGTTTTTAAAGAATAAGAGCGAGATTTTGCTAGGTTTGTATCTTTTATGGAGTTTTATCGATTGGCATACTCATTTGTGTGGCAGCACTACAAATGGGGTATCAACGGAAAGCTTAGTACAATGTATGTTACGACTAGCATCTTAGGTTCACATTAAGAGTCATCAGTACCACCCCAGACCTGTCTAAAGTTTACACAGATTTTGAAAATTTTTCTTGCAAATTTTTGCAAACATCTATCAATGAATCTAATCAAACTAGGCATGACCCGAAAGTACTTGAACTCAGCTTTTCAACGAGCCCACTCTCACCCGGAACGATCATTTATAACGGCCAAAAAATTCGGATGAAAAACACTATTTTTCCAACTTCGAAGATCTTCCACCAGCAACCAGGTGTGGCTCGAGACTGTTTTGAGGTCTACTGGCAAAGACCTTTCAAACCATGTATATATCCATCCCAGACGAAATGGGTCCGATTTTGATAGGTGGATTTTCAAAAGAATCCCTCTTAACGATTTTTAGTTGAACGCACAGTACTGTTTCAGAATTTATATATGACAATTAATATACAGTGCTGTCAAAAAGTCGCCGAACACGAGAACAATAGAACAAAAGAACCGAATTCTATTGTTCTATTGTTCGTATATCTGTTGTTCTATTGTTCTCGTGTTCGGTGACTTTTTGACTTTTCTGTACAATTGTATCAGCAAACTGATGTCACCATAGCTTTATAGTACCGCGTTAAGGTTCTCTTAGCACCGAGTTTCGTGTAGATCGCCCACGACTTTGTATGACACGGAAAATTTTCAAAATGGTGCCACTTGAACTTAGCGAAATCTAGTCCATTTCATTTCGAATCACAATCGTCCATCCATTTTGAACGAAAATCCGACAGTTTCCAATCAAAAGTTGAATGTTGTTGTGATGTCTCAAGTAAGAGTTTTTTTTGTTTTTCGTCGGAATGACAAGTTAAACTCGTCAGTTTTATTCACTGCCATTCGTCGTTATTTTTCATCAAATTTCTTATGACGGTGGTTTGGTGCTCGAGTGTAATGAAAGTATGAAAGTGTAATTACAATAACAGCAATTGTCAGTTGCACAACTGATTTTGAACCTCCAAAAAACTTACCAACTTAAGCCCATTTTATTTGTCAATAATTCGTAATGACTAATGCTTGTTTTCCACTTACCAAAAATGTACTCCATGTGACTTGACTTGACATTTTTAATAACAGTATTTTACTTGCCACCCGAAGGTGTGAGAGACAAAATTGCATTTTTTCAATTTTTGCTTTGTTTATTTGACAGTTTGCTCTCTCACGGAGTCCTTTTTGTTGAGTGAAAACCATACTTAAACAGTGACAACAGAAATACAAGCTTATCACTTTCACGATGAAGCTAATTCTATACGAGTAATTTTATAGTAAAACAAGCCGTCAGACACATAACCAATTACTTCTCTGTTAAAAGAAACTCTCTTGGTACCATTTTTCCCAAAATACATCACTTTTACTAAAATCCAACATGGCCGCCGGTAGCCATTTTGTTAGGAGACCGGAAGTATTTCTCACGATTAACATTCGTTAATACCTTTCAAGCAGCAGTTACACACCGTCGAATATAGAATTTGTTTTAGGGGTCTAATGTATCAGTCAAAAAACCCTTAAAGGGTAAATGTGACGCAAGTCCTTTATCTTACTTACAAAATAACTGATATTGCTGAGGGTGACGCATTGTGCGTCGTACGCAAAAATTTTATCTACAAATAATTGACTCAAAAAATTTGTGAAAGAAAGTTTTACAAAAAGGAATTTGCGTCACAAGTGGCAGATGTTGAAGAAACTATTGTTAGAAAAATGGTTAAAAAATGTACTGAAAGAATTTACATGGAAGAAAGCCGAATCATCTGCCACTTGTGACGCAAATTCCTTTTTGTAAAACTTTCTGTCACAATTATTTGTAGATAAAATTTTTGCGTACGACGCACAATGCGTCACCCTCAGCGATATCAGTTATTTTGTAAGTAAGATAAGGGGGAGAAGTAAAAAAGTTGCTGTAAATATATGCTCCGCCGTCCTCAAAAAAATTTTGTTAAAACATTTTTAGTAGTGGTCTTGCGTCACGCCCGCTTACTAACGTGCGGGCATGATAAAGAGATTGTACTAAAATTATTGGCAAATTAATGTTGCATATCAATTACGACAATTTTTTTTTCTTTTCTTTTAGATTCCTGACGTCGACGACCTTGACTGTCTGTCCGACAGAGATTTAGCAAAATGCCATTTTAAACAGAGTCGAGAAAACGGTAAGGCCAAAGCATTAATTTATGTTTTTGTATGGATTTGAACTTGTTAAACTTTATTTTTCAGGTCGATTTCTCGGCAAGCTGGTTCATTCCATATCACACTTAACAGACACCATATCACACTTAACAGACATGATGGTTGGGCAGGGAAAATCAAAACGGAACAGGAAACAAAATACTCGAGTCCGCCAAAATAAGCATCATACATTACCAATACAAACCAACGAAGCAGAGGAGCAGGAAGAGAACACTGGAAACCAGGTCGAATGGGAACAATCAGTCCAAGGCAATGAGAATGCAGTGCAGCGTCGTTTTGTTTCATCTGCAGCGACTAGCTCGGGTGAAGATTTAGAGTTGGCTCCAATTTGTAGACTATCAAAGAGAATAAGGACCGACACCGGACAACAACAGGTCACCGGAAACCAGTTCGCGCCGGATGAACAGACACGAAACAACGAGATCGAAAATGAAAAGCAACGCTTTAATCCATCTGGAGAAGGTACAAGTCACCAATTATCTTCCCAGACAGAGACCGGGCTAGAAAATGACACTGGAAACTGTTCGGATCACAAAAAAAGTCGCACTTGCCGACCACCGATAGCCGAGTATTTTGGATCATACAGTTTAGCCAACGGAAAGTTGTCCCGCATGACAATAAAGAAAAACACTATCCGTTTCACGTGAAGCGCTAAAAAATTTACCAGAGACGAAGAGTGGAATTTTGTCACTCTTAAATAAAACTTTGTAATGCTTCTCGATGTATCAAAAATAAAATCTGTTTTTCAAGAATTTGAGATGTTGGAAAATGTTTTCGCTTCTGGATCCATCGAATTTGGTAAGTATGTGTCGATGTGTCGGCAAGTGAATTGGCCATATAACAAGTACCAATCGTTGCGAGATCATTGCAAAATGGTTGGTAGATGTTATTGCATTCTCGATGCGAATGGACTGAAAGAAAAAATTAGATCCAAATATGAACACTCAAGGTCAATGATTAGCTACAGTGAATTGCATCAATTTTAGTCGAGAAACGGACGCTTTTGTTGGACTTTTCTCAGATTTTTAGCTTTAAAAAATTCACCGCTACTACCTCAAGGACCAGAAATTAAAACAAAAATTAAGAGTGACAACGCGGAAACGTCAGGTGATTGAGGAACAGGGTACCTCAATTTAAATGAATGACATGTCGTTTTTCTCTTACATTAAAAACTGATAAGTCGAATAATGAGGACACGGTTCTTATTTAGCCTGTACTTCGGAAGGGTTTTCTTAGGCGATTTATACACCTAGTTTGTGATAGTCCAGAAGTAAATTAAACCTCGACGTCTGACGTCACGGTTTTATTAGACTCTTGAGAGGCTTGTAGAGAGTACTAGGTATTACATCGAATTAAATTGATATCGAAATTGACCCATTCAAGTCATTAATTGCTTTCACCTCCGCTGATCGTAGCGCATGAAATCAACTAACCGCGACAATTCATTATTATTGTTCTCGTCCAAGAACACCACTGCAAGGCTGTATACTTTGGGGAGTTTTCGAAAAATTTAAAAAAATCGGGGCAGATTCGTTTGACCTAGAGTGATTAGAGTAACCAAATTTTGAGCTACTCCAGCGTAGGATGAAAGGATTAATATTTTTTAGGTTATGAAAGATAGAGTGTTACTTTCTTCGGCAAAGTCTCAGAGTTTTACGAGTAGAACAGAGGGGCATATGTGAAAAATGTCGAAAGTTGGAAATAGGTGGGTCAATTGGGGTTTTGGAGATATTTCTTGAATGGTGGAAGATAGAGAATTACTTTCTTCGTCAAATTTTCGAATTTCGTCCAATTTTCGTTAAATTTTCGAATTTCGTCAAATTTTCGATTTTTGTTAAATTTTCGAATTTCGTCAAATTTTCGATTTCTGTCAAATTTTCGATTTTCGTCAAATTTTCAATTTTCGTTAAACTTTCGATTTTCGTTAAATTTTCGAATTTCGTCAAATTTTCGATCTTCGTTAGATTTTCGAATTTCGTCAAATTTTCGATTTATGTCAAATTTTCGATTTATGTCAAATTTTCGATTTTCGTTAAATTTTCGAATTTCGTCAAATTTTCGATTTTCGTTAAATTTTCGAATTTCGTCAAATTTTCTATTTCTGTCAAATTTTTGATTTTCGTTAAATTTTCGGTTTTCGTTAAATTTTCGATTTTCGTTAAATTTTCGAATTTCGTCAAATATTCATTATTTCGTTAAATTTTCCCAACAAAAATCTCTTTGAGAAAAGTGTGACGCAGTCTTTGAAGTACAATTTCTATAATTAATGATATCGCTAGAGTTGACGCTTTCAGCTTCGTTACGCAAAAATTAAATTTTACACCCAATTTTAGTTCAAACAAGCTGGCTTAGTTTTTCTCATCATCTGCCAAATAATTTTTACCAAAAAAAAATTTGACTGGAAACAACCAAAATTTTACCAAAAAAGTCTGCGTCGCAAAGTGGCATATGTTCAGGAACAGACCAGCAAGAAAATTTATCTGCCACATGCGACGCAGACTTTTTTGGTAAAATTTTGGTTGTTCCAGTCAAATTTTTTTTTGGTAAAAATTATTTGGCAGATGATGACCTAAATGATGATGAACTAAAATTGGGTGTAAAATTTAATTTTTACGTAACGAAGCTGAAAGCGTCAACTCTAGCGATATCATTCATTTTAGAAATTGTACTTCAAAGACTGCGTCACACTTTTCTCGAAGAGATTTTTGTTGGGATATCTATGTCGTGCAAGACTTCATCCGTACAGATCAAGAGTTTGAACAGACCAGGCTTACAGTTTGGTAGTTGTCTTTTGATTGCACCTAGGATGTCACATGTTTTGTTATAACTATAAACCGTTCGATCTGACGATGCGTCATACCAATTTCTAATGAATCTGACTCGTCATGGCAGTACCAGCTTTTTATGGACATAGATTTAAGTTCGCTTAACCAACTCCTCCACTTCTGCAGATGTGTTGCATAAAACAATGGTAAGCTCAAAGCTGTAACCTATGACGTTGATGTGAGCTGGAATGAGTGAGCGAAGTTCAGAATCCACTGTTCAAAAATCGATCCATTCAAACATACAAATCAATTTATCAACTTTAAATTTGTGACCCAACAATTCTATTGTCATCTTAGTCCTTCCCTACACTACGGCCTCAATGTACGATCCAATGCAAAGAATAACACGACTTGATTCTTCGTAAAAATTGGCCAATACTTTATGCCACGTTCTCGAAGTGATTATCAGCTTTATAGGAAGTGGGCGGTTTAACGTTTAACGTTCTCATTGTATACTACCTGCACATGACTTGTTGAGGCGCACAAAGCTTTACGAATTTCGTGAATCTGCCTCAATACTCATTTTTATCTGTGCGGCGTGAATAACCTTATTTTTTCCATTGAAATGCGGTGAGAAGGTGGTGTTCAGTTGACGCTCTCTGATGATATTTCAAGTGAGAAAATTTTTATTTTCTCACCTCTTGTTTCTCCCATGGGTTCTTTTTCTTGTTACAACTGTCACTTTGGCTTTGAAAAATAGTGGAACAAATATGATATGTGTTTGTGGATAAAAGGTTATTCAAGCCACGCACGGATGAAAATTATGAGTTCATCTCGGTAAGAAATAGGAAATTCCAACTCGAGCGAAACTTTCGTCTTGTTGGAATTTCCCATTTTCTCCCCTTGGTAGACAAATAACCATTTCTCGCCTGCGTTGTGAAATAGTTATTTATACAACTCGATGATAAATGCTTTTTTAGGCACTAGATGTGTAGATTGTCACTCGAAGCCGTAGGCCGCAATAAAGGCAAAGGAAAGTCCTACTTTTCGTCACTTGTTGCGAAAAGTTACTTTTTCCAAACCTCGATACCAAGATAAGCAAGTCAACGAACCAAGTGAATTATTCCAGGTTGAGGCGGATTGGATCAGATACTATTTTTTTGCGAATTTTCCTATTCTTTTCAACGCAGAAATGTGTAAAGAAGATGTATCTACATTAATTGACAGGCCTGGCGTTTCCTCCACCTATATCACGGTCAATATAAAGGCGACACCGATTGTAGAGCACATCAAAAATGTAATGTTGCATACAGCCTGGCTTCAGGCAATAATCAAAAAGAAACTCTTCGAGCTGCAAAGGACTGCAAATTTTCCATTTTTTTTGCGTGCCAATGAAGAAATGCCACCCTTTCCACACAACTCAGTACAGATTTAATTTCGTCGTAACTAGAACACGAATCGTTTGATCAAATGCTCCGCATACTGCCAGTCCTGCATTATCGGGACTCCAGTCAAAACAGTGAATCGGTTGCATGGACAGCGTAACCGCCTGTAGCATGTCTAAAGTGCCAGCGACACCTTGCAGAGATCCATCAGAAAGTTCCTTACTCCTCTTACTGGGGTAGTTGCTGTAATGGAAACATTGCAGGAATTACGCGGCAAAGACAAGAATCGTCATTCCCTTACTAATGCCACAATCTAATAGCTCCAGAACCTCCGCACGTAACGAAAATGTCTCGATTCTGTGGCAGGTGCTTTGCACACCAGACCGTAGACTTAGCGCCGGAAATGACTCCATTTGTTCCAAGTGAACGTCCAGCATCTCGCTCAGACACACAAGCAAAACCTTTGGCGCTGTGCTGAGTTCTCAAATCGTAAACATGAAGGCCTCCCTCCAGTGTTGTCACAACCAATTTATTCATTTTTATGTCTCGCCTATCGAACTCAATGCCGCACACACCGTTTTTAACGTTACAGTCCCATTTCTGTCGCATTGTCCGCAAATCGAATAATTTTACGTCGCCATTGTCATAACCAGCGCAAACGGCTCGCTCATCATTGTTATGCGAGTCTCCAAATGCAACACACCAACAATCTCTGGTGTCGGCATTTTGTTCCGTTGATATGCACGCAACGGGGCCATCATTTTGGCGGAGATCCCAGACCTTTACTGTTCCTGCAATCAACATTTTTTTTCAGAAATATTCCGTAGACTGAGATCGATAGAATGATATCACGCAATACCATCTCGGCCACCAGTACATATTTCCGCAGCGCCACATGTAACGGACGCCCCACCAATCGCATCAATGGAATTTACGATGCCTTTGTGCGCTTCGACCTGAAACGTTGGCTCCGATGTTCGTTCCAAATCGAATACCGTCAATCTGCCATCAAAATCACCAACGGCTAGTTGCGGTCTTCTTACCGACGATGCGTTGAATGAGCCACATTTAAACGATGCTTTACCCTCGAATTCCTTAATCGAATCCAAATCGCCAGAGTTCAATTCGAATATTTTCACAATTCCATTTCCGTTCGGTTTCGAGCCCATCACAACGAATTTGGCCGATAGGGGGATCCATTTTGTGTCGAATATCGAAAAGTTTAACGATTTTTCGATGTGTGCGATAATTTGCGGTTTTTTCAGTTGTTCGACCATTGCTGTGATTCCAACGTCGACGAGTGACAATGAACGTTTGACTTTCTGGAAATGCTTGGTTACCTGTTCGATTGATCGATATTTGTTGTGAGTGGTTATATTAATGTGGGGAATATTTGTCGGTAGAGGTTACTATATTCAGTCAACCGGTAAAATGCCGTTTGCATATGCGATGAATAAATTTTAAAAAGTTGGCCCTATGACGAGGGTGGTTTGTTGAAATTTACATTATCGTAGAAATTGCGGTAGATTAAAATTAAACGAATTGGTCGGACTAGGGAATCAAACCGGTATTTTCATAGTATGTTACGTCACTGTTTGTAAATATTTGTTTAGGCAAGTGTGAAGTTTCCGGAACGAGCCGAAGGCGAAAAATATTTTTTCTGTGGAGATTTTAACTGTTTTTAGTTAAGGTCTCAAGCTATGTATTCTTAAAAGAATTTTTTTTGAGAAAACTGGATTTTTGACACATTTTCCATAGCTGGGAACGGTCGTGACCTCTTGTGAAGTACAAATTACATCTTGGGTGACCATTTATTGACTGTAAATGAACGATGCGCATCTCTGCTTTACAATAAGCCCATATTCGGTGAAAGCAATGGAGTTCCTGATATTTTTATGAAGTCAAATAAACGAGGTTTTCCACCTACTACGAAGTAGGAGGAAAGCAACATTTTCAAGGCCAATGATCGCACGGCTCAGAACAATTTTGTGCTGAACATGTAATTTTGATTCGGCTTATTACATTTTCAACGCTCCCTCAACGCTTGACGACCAAAAACAAGTTGAAAACACTGAAAAATATGGGTCTACTGGAGCGACATTTTACTTCGACTAACTTTGTGACTTGCAACACAATTTTTCTGGGGTGTGTTATATGTGGAACGAAAGAGGTTAAGTCCAGCTACAAGACCCTATAGTCAGTTCCGCGGAAAAGTTCTGTTGCAAGCCAGCAGCACTGACAGTGGCGGATTACCCTATGGGAAATTCGGTACCGTGCCCATGGCCAGCCACAGAATGGAAAAATAATTGTCTGAAGAGAAATTGTTTATTAGTTTCAAACTGAAATTTAAAAAAAATTTGCCTACGGCGCTCGTAATCTGTCACAAACCTATAGAGAGTTTGCGGATGCCTAATCACGTAAAGCACAGTACGCACGTAGTTTTGAAAATTTTTATTTTGACGAGTGCAGGAGTCCACGGGTTAAAAGTGAAAAATTCAATTCGTCTGTCATAGTATTCAGTCCAAACATTTACAAAAAGGAATTATTTTGCGAGGAAACATGAATGGTGAAGTCTAAAATGAAACATTCTTCACATCATGGAAAGTGTCAAAAAACGAGGAAACAGTGCCTCTTCGATCACTCGAACTAGTTTAGAATGGATTGCTGAGCTGATGTTCATTTACCTTTTACACACAAGAGCGTAAATCAGGTTAAAAAAGGAAATCTGATGCCTCGAAAAAGAAAAAGCTCGACCATTGAATTAGCGTAAAAACTACGAATTGTGATGTGGTCTTCATAAACTAAAATTTGTAACTTTTAACTCACACCAGTGAGCTATGCCAATAATCAAAAAAGAATTTTTTTATGGTATCAGAATTTGTGTAGTGATACCTTATTTTTTTTTTTGACGTAGCACAGTCACAGTCACAGAGAACGGACGTGTTTATGCGTTGCTCTCTAAAAGTGTTTCTTTTGTGTGGCTGTGTGTGAATTCATTTTCGATTTTGTCTAATTTCTGTGCCAACTTTTACGGCTTTGGTGTTTTTATTTTGCTGTAATGGTTAAATGGTGAAATTATTTTAAAGGTTTTATTAACGAAGTCAAAGTGTTGTTCTCGTAGGTCATTTTCTCTTTGATCAATAAAGTTGTTCTCGCCTCATTGTGCGATATCAACAATTGTGTTATTTCCTTTGTTATTTAACATGTGCTTCGTGGCGTCGGTGTACGGATTAACAATCGACTCTACCAGAAGCTAATGCTAAATTACGTGCTCGATTAATGTACGAAAATGACACATTGCCGTATGGCATCTGGCAGTCAATTTTAGTGCAGGTAAGGTACAAACGCCTCGGGTTCTCATTTGACACCCCAAAACCACATAGCAAATTTTTACAAATTTGCTGTGGTACAATCCCAAGATACAGAAACTATCTTGTACTCCAAAATGACCGCGAGGTTTAACAGATCTATTGATTGATACGTTGTATGGATGTCAAGGGATATGACGAAATACGAATCATTCAAACGCTACAACCTGCAACGCCAGAACGAGTTCAGTCACATGGTGGCATGGCGATTTATACGAAGAGGCAACTCATGGCCTATGGTGATTAGACACTTGCTATTACCTAAAACTAATAGCCGTGACCGTAACAAAGTCGGAAATATCAAAAAACCCAACATTCGCTTTCTCCATAAAAGAAACCATATCGACATAATGTCAATAGTAGAAAGAGCTACAACATGACAATGTTGATAGCGCCATCTTTGGGAAAATGTACAGGTCAATTAGTGATGGTTGTGGTATTCGCATACCACCCACGGCTTGGAGAATTCACAACGTATGGGACGTTAACACACGGTCGATTTGTGAACAATCTAAGTCGGGAGAGATATGATGTAAAATCACAGTCCATATGATCAAGAGACTTGTACAATAGCACAACAGGCCCATCTGAGGCTTAGGTGCTGGGCTTACACCCTCCCATCTAATCTAATCTAATCTGATACCTTATTTTTGAAAATTTTCTTGCTCGCTGCGCTCGCAATTACATTTCTTCCACTTCTATCGTAACACTGTCATTCATTTCAATAGTCTCCGGAATGCACGTCTTGAACAAGCAGCAATTTTCGTTAGTACCACCTTATTATATGAAATTCATATAGAAAATTTGGCGCTTAAATTGCGTTTGCCAGTGGCGCTGAAAACCTTAATCCGCCCCTGAGCACTGTCCAAACGGGTGGCTGTCTTTACCGATGATTATACTCGCTTTGAAGGTCTGCCAGAGGCCTATATTCCTACAACATTTCACATTTTAGAAAGATTTCTATCTCGAGCTGTCACCGAAAAACTGTTTTCACGACCCATTGACATGCTATTACTTTCACGTGTTCACTCCGAAAATGGAAAACTAACAGAAAAAGTAAAAGATTCATATTTCTCAGAATTGAAAGACTGGAAGTTACCGTAATAGAAATAACCATTTTCTGAAATGGTTGATGTACTGAAACCACCATAGAAACACCCTGTCGATGTCGAATAGATGCGAATCACGCAATTTTATCCTTTACACTGAACCGATGATGGCAAAACAGCTGAAAGTGATGAAACGAGTGAATGTGCAGCATTAAGACTTGTTGATTGGATGTCGGCTACAATTAAATGTAGACCAAGACTTGTAATGAGTCAGAAGAAGTTCAGAAACATAATAAACGGAATGCAGAACGTAACTGAAATTGGATTTTTATTTGCCAAAATTTGTTATTCAAAATTCAACATAAGTTTCTTGCATGCAGCAATATCCTCTATGTACAGTCGCTTAATTCTTTCAAGTTCTTTCAGTAATGGATTAGGATCGGTGTAGTCTCTAACCAGTCGTACAATGTCAATGACAGTGAATACAACACCAGCACCTGCTGCTACACCCCTCAAAGCACCTTGTATAATTGCCGAACTTGTTCCGATGCCTAGGCCTCGCAAGGCGGCAATAGACACGTCATCAATTATTGTAGAAGTACCAACTACGGCGGCAGTAGATGCAGCTCCTGTAAGTCTTACACTTCCACTGATAATGTTACCTGTTGCAAGGTATCAGAGGCATTTATTTTGGCACAATTTTATAAAAATATTCAAATTTTCCACTCACCGGTCGAATGTGAGTTGATTTCGTCTGCGTAGTGCTGAATGCGCCATAGCGTTTTCTGAGTATTTTCTGCAGCTGCTGCATGACTTCTTTGAATCTCGGTCAGTTCATCCAAGAATTGTACCGATATGATGCCATTAGCGATTTCTGTACCAGCTGCTGTAAGGCCTCCTAAAAAATTAAATTGAAACAATAATAACAAAGCTAATAATATGAGCCACAATTGAGTCAACCTGCAATCGCTGTGCCAGTGCCAGCAACAGTCATCACAGCAGGAACCGTAAGAGATAATCCAAATGTTGGGACAGCCAACACTAAGCCAGCTATCCATCCGCCGACGACTATTGATGTACCGACTGCAGCAACTGATACACCAGTTGTTTTGGCTATTAGGCAGTCTCGAATATGTTTCTCTACGCGCTTAATCAGTTCAGTAAGTTTCGCTATTAACGAATTGGTCAATTTAATCAAATTTTCCAGATCTTCTTTCGCGCCATCGGAACTAATTGAATCGGTCTTCTCGCTATCCATCGTTAGACGAGAAATTTAAATCGAACAAAATGAAAACAATTTGTGAATTTAACCTCGAATTGAGAACTAAAACAATGTGTTGTTGTAACAAGTTTGTTGATATAGATCACTAAAATGACCGCTGGCGTGACGATCGACGGTTCGGTTTTGTGTGCAAACTAATGACAATCAACTTTGCTTCTAAGGGAATTCCGCGTATTTACTGTTTGTTCAAAAATGAAATGCTCAGTTTTTAGTATAGTGTTATGATGAAAGAGAAAGAAATATTTTGACAAGTACCCCAAGACAACTTATAAGAGACTGGTCTTCGGTCCTCTTGCTCTCAACGTAGCATGTTGAAAGAGAAAGCAATATTTTGACAAGTACCCCAAGGCAAGTTATAATAAACTAGTCTTCGGTTCTCTCGCTCTGATCATAACAGTCTATTTCGAGACAGTTGAAAATTGCAATCTGTCAGATAGTAAAGGATGCGTTTAATTAACCGGCGCATTAACAGATTTGAAATTTGAATGGTTTTTTCCACAGCTACAGATTTTTGCATGTTAAGTTTCTTACATTTTTTGCAAATAGCATTTTAATAGTAGGAAACTTAGATTTGGTCAGAAGAATTTGCGAACGGAAAAATGTAAATTTATTTTTAGTCTGAGTATTGTTCTACATCAATAATTTCTCTTAGATCGTGTCTTTATTCAAAGAAATCGATGGTGTTGTACAGCGGCTAACTGTTAAAACCCAGCCACTATTGAGAATTTTAAATAAATCCAAACAATCCAATCCACAATACATTCCATAACTTTTAACAGTTGTCAAAAATACTATAGCTGCATATATTAGCGACTCTTTTTCAAATACCGAATAAATTTGCTTCAAGTCAAGTTCAATTTTTGCATTGATCAACTAGTTTTGGTGATCTTTCTAGTAATAATTACGCACTACATGGGAATCATAGAGTTGAATTAACCTATACTTAACACACATTTAATAAATGCTTTTGTTAAATATTCAATGCACAAAACCTATTCTACAAAACCAGTCCACTGAGCCAACATACATATGTTCTATTGAAATTTCAATTGTCAAAATAATATCGAAGCCATTGATTTATGATGACGAGAAGGTACATTCATCTCTCAGAAATTTTACTTTTTCATTTCTTTTATTGTTTTGTTTATTTTTTTGTGTTTTTACGAAATCCTTTTCATTATTCATGATAACTCAAAGTAAGTACAAAAACATAAAAAGTAATGAAAAAGTAAAATTTCTGCGAGATGAATGTTCCTTCTCGGCATCATAAATCAATGGCTTCGATGTCATTTTGACAATTGCCATTTCAATAGAAATGTATGTTGGCCGAATGAACTGGTTTTGTAGAATAAGTTTTGTGCATTGAATAACAAAAGCAACTATTAAATGTGTGTAAAGTAGAATTTAATTCAACTCTATTCCCATGTAGTGCGTAATAATTACTAGAATGATCACTGAAACTAATTGATAAATGCAAAAATTGATCTATTCGCCTAGTCGGTTGGACTGTAGAGGAGCCACATTTTTTTATAATTGTTGACAAAAATTTTTTCCCTGATGCTTATTCGTGTTTCCAATATCGTCACTTCAAGTGCTGATAAAACTTCTTGTAAAAAATTTGCTAAATGTATGAAGCAGACGGTCTGGTGTAAAGGAATCTCGCGCCGCGTCATTCACAATTACTCACAAAGTGACATTTTCCTTATACAAAATGTGTCAAAATGTGAATGACGCGGCGCGAGATTCCTAGCAACCGACGGTCTTTCTACAGATTTGAGTATTCAAAGACCATCGATTTGTTTGAATAGAAACACGATCTAAGAGAAATCATAGATGTAGAACAATACTCAGACTGAAAATAAATTTATATTTTTCCGTCCGCGAATTCTTCCTACGAAATCTAAGTTTCCTACTATTAAAATGCTATCTGCCAAAAATGTAAGAAACTTAACATGCAAAAATCTGTAGCTGTGGAAAAAATCATTCAAATTTCAAATCTTTTAATGCGCCGGGTAATTAAACGCATCCTTTACTATCTGACAGATTGCAATTTTGAAATGTCTCGAAATACTAAAAACTGTGCATTTCATTTTTGAACAAATAGTAGTTCATTTGCATTCATTTCAAAGAATTGGACGCACTCACTTATTCATTACTATGTGAAATTGTGAAGTTGGTTTCGATTAGTTTGCACACTTTTCCCCACCATTCCTCACGTTTCCGTCATCAGTTTCACCAAACGAAGAGATCTATACCAAGGTTCTGAAAGAACAGGTTAAGACACATCTGAGTTGATCACGAAGGCGGTGACACACAAATTTTGACAAATAGATGCTATTTATTGAACATACTCAATACAGATTGTTTGAAATGTCAACCTGATAAAAACTTCTTTTTTTTTTCTTCAAGTTGACATTTCAAACAATCTGTAATGAATTTGTGCGTCAGCCGCCCTCGTGGGTGTCTTAACCTGTTCTTTCAGAACCTTGATCTATACAGTGTTTGTGACAAGTTGACAGTTTATGAATGCGCTGTTCACTTTTCGATTCTTTTTAAGTATTAAATATACTAAGTCAAGGGAGTCAAATGAGACATTACTTTGAAATTACCAAGGTATATATAGTATGTCATTCAGACGTTCGGTGTACCAAACAGGCTTGATGGTAATGACACCTTTTTTTAAAGTCGTTGACTATGATTTACTTGTATTTCACAATATAATTTTGCTATCCCGAAACCGATGGCCAAGGTTCTATTCCCTTTTTGGTTTTTAACGAAAGAAGGAAATGGCATTTGTATCGAACGTTCGTGTCACTGCACACCGCAATTTTCAAGAATTTGATGAATTTAATGAATTAAAAATAGGTCCTGATATATTCTGATCATCATTAGTTATTTGTTGCGCCATAAAATCATAATTCGACGTTCATCCCTAAGAGTAATTATATCTAGAGGGGAATACGAAATGTTTATTGGTATGGGTTTGCTCTCTTAAATTAAGAGGGCAAATTGAATTGTCGAAAGCGTATACACGTATTGGTGTTAAAATTATACGATAAAACAAACTGATGTTGGAACCACATTTCGTAGTAGGGCTCACTAGCTGCCTGCATTTTGGTGCATTTTGGTATAAAAGCGTGAATTTTTTACCATTGATAAATATACATTTGGGGAATCAAAAACGATTAGGAGACTTTGAAAAAGTGACCTCTAGCGCCATCTACATCCGGTTGAAGTTTTCGATGCAGAGGTAACTTTGATGAATTTCTGTGTAGCGGGAATCGAAGCTACGCAGGTGATATTGGTCTCAAACGAAAGCTGAGGGTTCAAAGTTTTTTTTAGTGCAAAGAAATTTCACGAATTTTCCGATTTTCCCGCGGTTTTCCAAATTTTCTGAAAAATGATATTTTAAAAGTGAGGTGAAAGTTAAGTAATTTTTAAAATTGATTCAAAAAAGTTTTTTTTTTTCTTCGCTATTATCGTTGCACGTTCAGTTTCCAAACTTTTAACGATGAAAAAGTTTTTGGATGTTCCGCAGCAGTGGTAAATAGTTTCAGTTTTCATCGAAAATTTGAACCCTTTTGCATGGCGAATTTTTTTCGGCGAAATTTTTTTTCGTAAATTTAATGAGACAAGTACTGGGAATGCTAGGCATGATCTAAAAACAAAATAAAACCAGTTTTCCGATTTTTAAAAAAATTTTGAGTTTCCGAGATCTGCTAAAATCTGTAAAATTTCCTCCTTCGGCGAACTTTGACAGACTCTAAAAAATCCATAAACGCCACAAACAGCACACGATTACTTTAAATGCTTAGCTGGGACCCTCAGCTTTCAAACGATACCAAACACTCTACCTCCGGATCAAAGGATGTATGCCTTGTGATGTGAGATATGTGGTTGGACCCAATTTCAAGGAAATTTCGAAATATATGAGAGGTAAGTGGAAAAGCCGCAAAAATCATTTTTAAAGGGAAATTGATTAGAAAACGGAAGTTGTCAAAAGCTGACTCACCCAAAATAATTAAAATCGTTTTTGTTTTGCCTTTTTATACTTACCTCTCATATCTTTCGAAATTTGCTTAAAATTGGGTCCAACCACATATCTCACATCACAAGGCATACATCCTTTGATCCGGAATTAGAGTGTTTGGTATCGTTTATCGTTTGAAACGTTTATCGATTTTTTAGGGTCTGTCAAAGTTCGCCGAAGGAGGAAATTTTACAGATTTTAGCAGATCTCGGAAACTCAAAATTTTTTTAAAAATCGAAAAACTGGTTTTATTTTGTTTTTAGATCATGCCTAGCATTCCCAGTACTAGTCTCATTAAATTTACGAAAAAAAATTTCGCCGAAAAAAATTCGCCATGCAAAAGGGTTCAAATTTTCGATGAAAACTGAAACTATTTACCACTGCTGCGGAACATCCAAAAACTTTTTCATCGTTAAAAGTTTGGAAACTGAACGTGCAACGATAATAGCGAAGAAAAAAAAACTTTTTTGAATCAATTTTAAAAATTACTTAACTTTCACCTCAGTTTTAAAATATCATTTTTCAGAAAATTCGGAAAAACTGCTAATAATAAAACTTTGAGCTCAGCTTTCGTTTGAGACCAATATCACCTGCGTAGCTTCGATTCCCGCTACACAGAAATTCATTCAAGTTAAATCTGCATCAAAAACTTCAACCGGATGTAGATGGCGCTAGAGGTCACTTTTTCAAAGTCTCCTAATCGTTTTGGAATCCCCAAATGCATATTTATCAATGGTAAAAAATTCACGCTTTTATACCAAAATGCACCAAAAAATGTACTTTGTTCAACTAGTGAGCCCTACTATTCGTGGACAAATTTCCTCTCTACGTTTAATACTCTAAGGTTTATCCAACTTACGTACTACCATAATGTGCAAATCTATTACACTTTAGATGAACTTGTTGCGCAATACGTTGTCTGTATTCCACATTTTTTTGGTCGGAAACGGAACTTATAAACCGGAACCGGAACGTTCCTAATTCTTAGTGTTACTGATGGTAATGTGGAATAATCGGGAATGAACCAGTACAAAACCACATTTATTCCAAATGCTTCAATTTTTAATTATATTTTTTGTACAAAAAAACATCATTTAATGAGCGCAAACTTTACAATTGGTCGACCAAATTTCCAATAAAGCGGAATCGCTGTCTGGTTCCTCGAAGCAAGTATTACTGGCATAGCTATCCAAATATCCGTTTTCACTCAAATATGCCCAAACTGTGTTACATTGTGATTGATAGTAGGTGCCATTGCATGGTATTATGAGACTGATATAAGCGAAACCACTTCTCGATGTGTAGACGTATTCCTTTTCGCATTCGATATTGCCAAGAACAGGATAGTCAAAAGCGGACATCACATCGATCAACGATTGAACTTTAGTTGGCTCCTTTAAGTCAGGATTGTAATCGCCCGTGTAGGTAATTGTAACCAAATTTCCGTTAGAGACGTACGATGATTCGGCATCACCAACAGCCTTTGCCATGTATTGCTCGATAGTGTAATAGACATCGGCTAAACATAAATTTATTGTTTTAGTGTGATTGCTGTTGTGGACCGGGTATTATTACCCTTAATGGTAATAAGCTATCGATCGGTCCAGATGAAACTTACCTGGATCGTCGGTGGTTGTCACTTCGAATGAGACGTACTGCGTGCTGACGCCATCATTCCAGACAGACGGAAAACTATCATATTGGTCCAACTCGGCGGTGTCCCTGTTTGCAAGCACCCAAGCCAATTTTTGAAGGGATGTGTCAGCGTATGCCGAAATGGGAGCATATGCAGCAAGTACAATTGCTAAGCATAAAATTTTATTCATCGTGTGATTCTCTACATGGAAAATAGAAGAAGTTAATTATCGTCCGCAACCATCTATGCAAGAAAGGCCAGCTACGAGTTTTCGGAGCAAACTTTGGAGAAGAATAAAAATATTTCTGATTTCTCGTTTTTACCTATTTGGAATTCCAAAGTCACTAGAGCTACTGATTCAAAGCAACCAATCTCATCGGCTTTTATACCAACTCTACTGTTGAACGTAAATGTTTGAGAAGATGGAACAATTTTTTTTGAAAAATATTTGAAATGCATCATGACTCCAAGAGACGCGATATTATTGAGAATAGAATATTTGTTCAGGTTTTTCTTTAAACTATTTGAGGCATGTGGTGTACGTCACAGCAAAAAAAAAAGACTCATAACATTCAATGTCCTAGGTATAGAAAATAATCTTTCTTACCGCCGCGCCGATTACACGTACGTATGTGTGCTAACAACCATGGGATTTGATTCAATTGGAGGGATAATTTACTGGTATATAATCCCGAATATACTATCAATAGTCTCTTCCTTAATCAATCGATCACCGATCCGGCAAAAATTCTATACAAACCTATCCACGTTCAACCAAGATCGTATCATGTCCGGAGTGATAGCGGAGGACTTGACGCAGTCTAACTTCCAAAAAAAGAACGAAGAAATTTTTTTTGAGACGCGGCAACTATATATAGGCGAGAATTTAAGTTTCTTTCCTTTGGCCTGTATCACCACAAATCCTATTCTTTCTTATTCGCGCTTCAAATACGAGCAAAACGAGCTATCACTCGACTATGTAACTTTAAAATTGCCGGAGATACATCGTTTTGAAGTTGGTCACTTTTCATACAAAATACACCAAATTAACGTTTTCCAAACAATCAAAATCTTTCAACTTACTCTGTATGTTTCTATCTGTCTATCTGTCTATCTATCGACGGTCGATCTCGGAAACTAGTCAGCCAATCTCCATGAAAGTTTGCAGGAACCTCAGGGTGGGCATGAAAATGTGATACGCCATTACCCCAGGAAAAACCAGAATTTTGTTTTATTGGCCTGGAAGTGGTTTCTGAGTGTGGTTTTCGAGGGTCGGGAACGCGTTTTCGGCTGTAGCTTAGCTGTATTGATACCTACAGAGGCGTGCGAATGAAAGGTATTCGTAACACGATTCGAACAAAAAAATAATTAAAAAAATCGGGGCAGATTCGTTTGAGCTAGAGTGATTAGAGTGACCAAATTTTGAGCTACTCGAGCGTAGGATGAAAGGACTAATATTTTTTTGGGTTATGAGAGATAGAGAATTACTTTCTTCGGCAAAGTCTCAGAGTTTTACGAGTAGAACAGAGGGGCATATGTGAAAAATGTCGAAAGTTGGAAATGGGTGGGTCAATTAGGGTTTTAGAGATATAACTTGAATGGTGGCAGATAGAGAATTACTTTCTTCGTCAAATTTTCAAATTTTCAAATTTCGTCAAATTTTCGAATTTCGTCAAATTTCGTCAAATTTTCGAATTTCGTCAAATTTTCGAATTTTGTCAAATTTTCAAATTTCGTCAAATTTTCGAATTTCGTCAAATTTTCTAATTTCGTCAAATTTTTTCAAATTTCGTCAAATTTTCAAATTTCGTCAAATTTTTGAATTTCGTCAAATTTCGTCAAATTTTCAAATTTTGTCAAATTTTCAAATTTCGTCAAATTTTAGATTTTCGTCAAATTTCGTCAAATTTTAGATTTTCGTCAAATTTTCTAATTTCGTCAAATTTTTTCAAATTTCGTCAAATTTTCAAATTTCGTCAAATTTTCGAATTTCGTCAAATTTCGTCAAATTTTCGAATTTCGTCAAATTTTCGAATTTTGTCAAATTTTCAAATTTTGTCAAATTTTCAAATTTCGTCAAATTTTCGAATTTCGTCAAATTTTCAAATTTCGTCAAATTTTCGAATTTCGTCAAATTTTCTAATTTCGTCAAATTTCGTCAAATTTTCGAATTTCGTCAAATTTTCGAATTTCGTCAAATTTTCGAACTTCGTCAAATTTTCAAATTTCGTCAAATTTTCGAATTTCGTCAAATTTTCTAATTTCATCAAATTTTCTAATTTCATCAAATTTTCTTATTTAGGCAAATTTCAAATTTCGTCAAATTTTCGAATTTCGTCAAATTTTCAAATTTCGTCAAATTTTCCAATTTCGCCAAATTTTCGAATTTCGTCAAATTTTCGAATTTCGTCAAATTTTCGAATTTTGTCAAATTTCGTCAAATTTTCGAATTTCGTCAAATTTTCGAATTTCGTCAAATTTTCAAATTTAGTCAAATTTTCGAATTTCGTCAAATTTTCGAATTTCGTCAAATTTTTGAATTTCATCAAATTTTCGAATTTCGTCAAATTTCGTCAAATTTTCGAATTTCGTCAAATTTCGTCAAATTTTCGAATTTCATCAAATTTTCTTATTTAGGCAAATTTCAAATTTCGTCAAATTTTCGAATTTCGTCAAATTTTCAAATTTCGTCAAATTTTCCAATTTCGTCAAATTTTCGAATTTCGTCAAATTTTCGAATTTCGTCAAATTTTCGAATTTTGTCAAATTTCGTCAAATTTTCGAATTTCGTCAAATTTTCAAATTTAGTCAAATTTTCGAATTTCGTCAAATTTTCGAATTTCGTCAAATTTTCGAATTTCATCAAATTTTCGAATTTCGTCAAATTTCGTCAAATTTTCGAATTTCGTCAAATTTCGTCAAATTTTCGAATTTCGTCAAATTTCTGTTATAAAAACTGTTATAAACTGTTATAAAAAGCAGTGTTGACTACACTTCTAAAACGACTGATATCCCAACAAAAATCTCTTCGAGAAAAGTGTGACGCAGTCTTTGAAGTACAATTTCTTAAATGAATGATATCGCTAGAGTTGACGCTTTCAGCTTCGTTACGCAAAAATTAAATTTTACACCCAATTAGTTCAAACAAGCTGGCTTAGGTTTTCTCATCATCTGCCAAATAATTTGTACAAAAAAAATTTGACTGGAAACAACCAAAATTTTACCAAAAAAATCTGCGTCGCATGTGGCAGATAAATTTTCTTGCTCTGTTCCTGAACATCTGTCACTTTGCGACGCAGATTTTTTTGGTAAAATTTTGGTTGTTTCCAGTCTAAATTTTTTTTTGTAAAAATTATTTGGCAGATGATGAGAAAACCTAAGCCAGCTTGTTTGAACTAATTGGGTGTAAAATTTAATTTTTGCGTAGCTGAAAGCTGAAAGCGTCAACTCTAGCGATATCATTCATTTTAGAAATTGTATTTCAAAGACTGCGTCACACTTTTCTCGAAGAGATTTTAATTAGATTAGATTAGATTAGATTAGAAACATTAACTCACTTACACAATAATTCAATCCAAACAAAAAAATAATAATGTAAAGAGGAATGTCGATCCGGCCAGGAGGCGTGACTCACAATAACTCACAAAGTGACATTTAATCACTCCGGTTCAAGATTCCTACCAGCCGCCAAAATCTGGCAACTTCATTCTTAATTTAACAGTGAGATTGTGTATTTTTGAGCAACCTTTTGCTACAGGGACATGCTACCTTCATTTTATTTTCAAACAACGCACATCAAGCAAAAGTGCTTCGTGTGACAGCTGCCAAATATTGTACTATGTTGTATGAAAAATGTTTACAGATTTTTTTGCAGTGTCAAAATTTGTTCGGTACACTGTCCCGTTTCAGTAACCTATTTAGAGTACCACTCATGCTTGTAGTGCGTTGTTCCAAATCAATATTTGCTTGTTATGTTCAAAATATTCAAATCAAACTGACGTAAGACACTGGATTATTGAAAAAAAAAGCTCCAACTGGTCCAATTCCAACTCATTATATTGCACCATATCCACTTTGACAAAAATTTTGTGCAAACTTTCGTGCGTTGTTTGTAAAGCTGTTCAAATGTTGTTCAAGGTTCAAATTACTATAGCCCCATCAGCTTGAACATCTTAACCACTAATCCATTTAAAATTTTAGTGGAAAAACAGCAAAAGCGCCAGTTGTTCAAACAAAACATTTCGATAAGAATTTTCGCTTTATTTGAAAATACCGAGCGTATTATCTAACGTACTCTCGTCAGCAAAATCCACAATCATACGTTTTAATCATAGCACTGAACCTAGCACTAGAACAGATTTTGTAAGAAAGGCCTGCGCCACCAGTGTTTCAAAAATCCGAAGTAGAAAAAAACGGTGTGAGTTAAATATCACTGAAAAATCAGTTGATTTTCGTGATTTATTTTTTTGTTATTTAAGGAATAGATACGAAGAAGTCCGAAACCATTCACCAAGGTAAAAGTATAAATATATACACCAAATTCGTGTGTATATTCGTCAATTCCCACTTATTCGTGATTTTAGCCATATGTCAATTTTTGTACAGTTATTTTAACTTGACTTGGGGACATGCACAGCTCTGCTACTAGCATGAACACTGAATTGACAAGTGTCAAATTTGGAGGCTTAGTGATACGAGCTACCGCTTAGAATTGTTTTTATTGTATGTTTTAACTCATACATCGACTGTGGGACATGTCAAAAATACAAATGAAAATAAGCAATGACAAGTACGCAATGGAAAGTTATAATTAACTGGTATTCGCGAGGGGTAACCGACTAGGGTAATTTACACACCCTTAAAGGAATTGCCGGAGTATCCGGTAAATAATTGTAATTAATGGAAATACGAGGAATTGATGGAATTATAAGGAATTGACCGGAATTGACTGGAAATACGTTAAATTGTAAGGAATTGAAAGTAAATAAGAATAAGTATGATGATCGGAAAAAAGCACCCGGAAATGGAACTTTTTTCCGATCATCATACTTACCTGTATTTTAGTCTAATTTACTTTCAATTCCCTAACGTATTTATAGTCAGTTCCGGTCAATTCTTTTAATTCTATCAATTTTACGTATTCCCAGTCGATTCCTGTCAATTTCTTATAACTCCATCAATTTCTTGTATTTCCATCAATTACAATTATTTACCGGAGTATCCGGGAAGCGGAAGCTGTAGCATAGCTGTTCCAAATTTTATTTTCGTATAGTCTGACCATTCTTCTTTCAAAACGCTCAAAGCGTTTCAAAATAATCTGTTCATTACAAAACGCTCCTTTAACTTTGACGTTAGTCTCTATTTGACAACTATATTTATAGTGAGTCACCAACTATTTCCTACAAAAAAAATGTCGCAATGGAATTGAATAATAACGGAAAATATCGTGGAATTATTTGGAAAATTCGTAGAAATTAATTGGAATTATAGGAATTGAAGGGCGTATAGGTGGGAAGTATAGGTGTTAATCCGGTAATTGAAGTAATAAAAGGAATTGAAAGGAATTAGTAATTGATTAGCCACCCCTCGGGTATTCGGACCTCTCGCTCTGAACATAACGGTTTATAGTAGGCCAAAAGTATAATGTTTGTCATAAATGGTCATAAAATGGACTATATATTATCTTCAAGGCCGTCCACGTCAAGAAATACCATCCGCGTTAAAAAAAACTCATACAAATGAATGAATGAATGAACGAAACATTTAACGAAGCTTAAGTGAGGTTACGTCTGAAAGTACCGTATCTAGAAGGTGATCTATAAGTCAGCTGCAACTTTTGTATGAAAAGTCAATATTCGGAAAAAGTGAAAGAGCTACCCAGTCGGAATGAAGATCTCAATCTGCAACAAGTTAGTGCAATTTTAAAGCTACATTATTGCGCTCGTAACGCCTGTCAATAATGGTTTCACCTCACTCGTGCAAGAGAAACCATTCTTTGTAATCTTTGCAATCTCTGGACAATTCGGCGAACAACCTAGTATCAGGCGTTCCGAAAAAAATCAAAGTTAAAAGACTACCCACCCTACAATATTTCTCTATTTTGTGTTTGAACCGCACTGACATCTGAAAATCGACATAAAAATCAACAGCTGTAGAGGAGAATACCGATAGATGTCGCGCTAAACGAAAAACACTTCGTCGATGATGACATTTTAGATGTCATTCGTTAAACAAAAAGTCGTCATTTGTGAAAAATAATTATTCTCTCGTCTTAATCAAATTTTTACGAAAATTTTCATATAAATTGCTGTCAAATTGAAACTGTGCCAGCGACAGTGTTATTGCATTTACAACCCAATATTTTAGAATATCCTTAATAAAGGTAAGACAAGGAGCTAATTGCATGTAAATTATACCTGAAATGTTCCTCAAAGTCAATATTGCGAATGAAATACAACATTTTGATGTGTTGAAATTAACAAAATTTGAAATTCTAATTGATGTGTCGTCTGCCCATTGGTTCGCCGATATATTAGTGACCGTGTGACCGTATGGAAGCCTTCGCATTTCAAAATGGTAATTTCTTCGCTGAAACAACACCTTTTGAGGTGACTCTTATTGTTATATCCGATTGATATAATGAACGAAAAACGTATAATCGGATAAATCATATGATTGTGACCGTGACCCGCATTTTTCTTCCGATATGTTAGACGTTCACATCGCTCTTCTATTTCGCTCGATTGGACCAAGTGGGTTTGTTGGTCTAGTTGGACCTTTCGCTCCATCCATACCCAGTTCAAAGAACTTCCAGCTGGACTGGTAACGTGTTTTCGTTTTACGTGTTTACGTTCTGTAGACTCTCATTACCACAGTGTGTGAGTGGTTGTTATCAGCAATTATGACTTGCGTTCTATATTTACTGCGAAAAAGGTGTTTTGTTCCGTGTTTATTTTGTATACGCTTCGCTCTACCTACGATCGAATCATTTTTTTTGTTTTTGCACTTGTCGAGGTCATTTTTACTGTAATAATGATACTCGATGTGTTGCGTGTATATATGCGTGTGAGCTGTCGGTGTATATCATGTCCGGAGCGATAGCGGAGGACTTGACGCAGTCTCAAGCGCAGTCTAACTTCCAAAAAAAGAACGAAGAATTTTTTTTGAGACGCGGTAACTATATATATACGCGAGAATTTCTTTCCTTTGGCCTGTATCACCACAAATCCTATTCTATCTTATTCGCGCTTCAAATACGAGCAAAACGAGCTATCACTCGACTATGTAACTTTAAAATTGCCGGAGATACATCGTTTTGAAGTTGGTCATTTTGATAGAAAATGCACCAAATTAACGTTTTCCAAACAATCAAAATCTTTCAACTTACTCTGTATGTTTCTATCTGTCTATCTGTCTATCTATCGACGGTCGATCTCGGAAACTAGTCAGCCAATCTCCATGAAATTTTGCAGGAACCTCAGGGTGGGCATAAAAATGAAAAGGAAAAACCAGAATTTTGTTTTATTGGCCTAGAAGTGGTTTCTGAGTGTGGTTTTCGAGGGTCGGGAACGCGTTTTCGGCTGTAGCTTAGCTGTATTGAAACCTACAGAGGCGTGCGACCCATCAAATGAAAGTTATTCGAACAAAAAAATAATTAAAAAAATCGGGGCAGATTCGTTTGAGCTAGAGTGATTAGAGTGACCAAATTTTGAGCTACTCGAGCGTAGGATGAAAGGACTAATATTTTTGCGATTATGAGAGATAGAGAGTTACTTTCTTCGGCAAAGTCTCAGAGTTTTACGAGTAGAATAGAGGGGCATATGTTAAAAATGTCGAAAGTTGGAAATGGGTGGGTCAATTATGTTTTTAGAGGTATTTCTTGAATGGTGGCAGATAGAGAGTTACTTTCTTCGGCAAAGTCTCAGAGTTTTACGAGTAGAATAGAGGGGCATATGTTAAAAATGTCGAAAGTTGGAAATGGGTGGGTCAATTATGTTTTTAGAGGTATTTCTTGAATGGTGGCAGATAGAGAGTTACTTTCTTCGGCAAAGTCTCAGAGTTTTACGAGTAGAACAGAACGGTATATGTGAAAAATGTCGAAATTTGGAAATGGGTGGGTCAATTGGGGTTTTGGAGATTTTTCTTGAATGGTGGCAGACAGAGAATTACTTTCTTCGTCAATTTTTTTTTTTTTTTATTGTCGGAGAAAGCGTCCTCTCCCGCACTAAAACTCCGAAAAAAATATAATTATGGTCACGTCCCATATCAGTGATTTTCCTCTACTCCACGGTATTAACGTCATTCCGTCTGGCCTTCTTCCATCGTCTCTCGAAATTCCTGGCGGTTGTAAAACATTAGGGATACCGGCTGAAGAAAAAGCATGTGAGAATATATTGTTGATATCATCGTGACCCGGAACCCATCCCTTACTATTCTTACAAGACAGCCCATGACGACCATATTCGTCGACTAGTTTCCCACAAACACAACGGTGTTCTTCACATATTTTGCAGCCCAACCTAAGTGCTACGGCTATTCTTGCCGCATTATTGTCTAAAAGTAGCCCCAGATTACTTGAAGGTACTACTTGCAACCACTTTGAAGATTCTTTTGTTGATGATGCAAGCAACCTAGCACGATCCACTGGAGAACTGGAAGCCAATAACCCGTCAAAAACCTTTCGCACACCTATTAAGTCCCATTTCTTTTGAATACTCTTATCTTTTTCACCTAACAAAGAGTATTCCGAAGGAAGACTTCGTAAGACCGACAAAACGTTATCGTTCAACACTTTCAAACCAAACCTGCTTAGGATCTCATCCGACAATTTCGAAGACTGATGGATAGACGACAAGTATGCAGGATAGGCCAACTCTGAGGATTTCCTAATTCCAAGACCACCGAAAGAAAGAGGGAGAGATGCCTGATTCCAGGAAACATCTCCGAGTTTCGTGTTCGTAATAACTTCAAGAGTAGCGCGAAACGATTCGTCTACTCTGTCTAATACCTCTGGTACTAAGAATGACTTGCATGTACGCAACAGATAATTGAACCTAGGAGCTGAAAGAGAACTCTTAAAAATACACAGAGCAGGATGAACGTCCAAAAGCTGCAAACGCTTGGACAACAGCTCGACGCTTTCAACCTTAGTCGAAAACATTCCAATGACGCCTTCCTCGAAAACAGGAGTACCAAGCAATTCGAAATTAGTTTTGTCAACTTTACGAATGCCTGGTAAAAGACTTGATATCTCACTATACATCCTTTCTTCCTCGTCTGCATTCACGAAAAATACCTCGCACTTTTCGGCGTTCAACTCCATCCCTGAATGCTCACAAAAGTCTAATATTCTTCTAATATCTGACAAGAGAGCTTCTAGTTCGTCACCTATTGTCCCGTCATCGAGATACCAACCATTTAACTTCGAAACTAAAGAATGAGTCATCTTCATTATCCCTATGCAAAAAGCAGGTGGACCTAAAGGATCGCCTTGCTGCACGCCTCTACTCGACAGAAAGATCTCCTCGTCGTAGATCAAATTGGAATAACGACTATAAGCTTGTCTTACCATTGGAGACATCTCTGGACAGATCTCTTCTACTTCAGACAAAAGCAATTTCCTAAATAACATGTTGAAAGCATTCTTAAAATCAAACTTGATTATAGCCATAGCTCTTTCGTGTTCCGCTGTAGCGAAACACCTAACCGCATGGATAAGAGCTTCAGCGCCCCCTTTCACCCCAAAACCTATCTGGATTGGAGCTAAAACTTTCGCTAATTCATCTCTGATGTGATAACAAACTATTTTCCCTGATACACGTCTCCAAGTAATACCTACAGCGATCGGTCTAACATCTACCTTCTTCTTATCAAAAGCTAATAAAGAAGCTCCATAAAAAATCGAAAGAACATCCTCGCATATCTTACCAGATTTAGCCAAATCTGAAAAAGAAGCTATTGCTTTCAATAACTTTTTGGCTGACTCGCCGCAAGTAAACGAAGTCAAATCCTTTAGATGGCGAGGACGCAATCCATCAAGTCCACTAGAAGAACTCAATGGAAAGTCCCTAATCGCTTCAATTACTTCTTCAACTTGGGTAAACTTAAGCTTAACCGCGTTAGAAAACTCAGCGTCTACTTCCTCATCATGAGGGTGTTTAGAATTCAACTTCGCTTTCGTCTCTGGTGTCGCTTCCGCAATAGTCTCATTTGAAGACAGAACTCGAATTTTCGATTTTCGTCAAATTTTCGATTTTCGTCAAATTTTCGAATTTCGTCAAATTTTCGATTTTCGTCAGATTTTCGAATTTCGTCAAATTTCGAATTTCGTCAAATTTTCGAATTTCGTTAAATTTTCGATTTTCGTCAAATTTTCGAATTTCGTCAAATTTTCAAATTTCGCCAAATTTTTGATTATCGTCAAATAAGCCAGCTTGTTTGAACTAAAATTTGGTGTAAAATTAAATTTTTGCGTAACGAAGCTGAAAGCGTCAACTCTAGCGATATCATTCATTTTAGAATTTTTACTTCAAAGACTGCGTCACACTTTTCTCGAAGAGATTTTTGTTGGGATAGTAGGTAGAAGTGGATGAGTATGTTTCGCATAACAAGAAAAATTCTTTCGGATAATATCGTCCCGTGAAAGATAAAATTGTCTACAGCACAGGGTATCCATCCTCAATACAGGGAGATCTCTCTTCCTCATATTGAAATTGCAAGGAATGAATACCGTCCACTGAACGATGAAATCAACGTTAGCAATTGATTCCCGTAAATATACTGAAAGCAAAGTTCTGGCCCAACATCCCCTCCATTGATCCGTTTCACGTAAACCTTCTCTGAATTACAATTGCTTTCAATTACAGTTAACAATGGCGTCACCTTCAACTTCCACATCGCCATTGAATCCAAGCAGCGTTACGGCAACCATGGAAACAGAGCCTAGTCCTACCACCTCCACAGAGTCTGAACCGAGTGAAAAGAGCAAAACCGACGGAGACGACAAAAAGGACGACTCAATATTTGAGTGCAACATATGCTTGGACACGGCCAAAGATGCCGTTGTCAGTTTGTGCGGCCATTTGTTTTGCTGGCCATGCCTGCATCAATGGTTGGAGACGCGTCCGACCCGACAGTTGTGTCCCGTGTGCAAAGCGGCAATAAGCAAAGAGAAGGTCATTCCATTGTACGGACGCGGCAGTACGAATCAACAAGATCCGCGAACGAAAGTTCCGCCACGACCAGCCGGTCAACGTGTCGAACCGGAACCACAGCCCGGCTTTCAGGGATTCGGTTTCGGCGATTCCAGTTTCAGCATGTCGTTCGGCATTGGTGCATTTCCGTTCGGCTTTTTCACACAAACATTCAACATCGGCGAACCACGAGCGCCGTGTAAGTGTTCGGATTGTGTTCATGCCCGTTGGCGGAATGACGGCAGATAAAAATGTTTTCTCTTTCTTTGTTTCAGCAGTCAGTGGCACGGCCCAACTCGAAGACGAACAATTTGTGTCAAAGCTATTTTTATGGGTGGCCTTGCTGTTTCTGTCCTGGTTGGTACTGTCCTAGTTTCCATCTCGTCGAAATGATTGTGCAACGGCCGGGTTATCGAATCGAAAATAATATTTTGACTGTTCCCCTCAACTTTAACCGAAAGCATTTTGCTGTAAAACGTGCAACCAATCACCTGCCCCGCATTGACAAATTTATTCCCTTCCCCCCATCTAATCGATTCCACTGACATACCCAACGTATAAACTCAAATCAGAGCACCTTTGCATCCGTTAACCTCGACATTCACCTTGCACCACACTCCGCATTCAATGGATATGGCACAGTTGCGTCACGTGACTAATTTTAGTGTTTCATTTCCTGGTTGCGTCACGCGCAAACTTAATTTCATTTCCATTCAGTGGAGTGTGATGGAACGGTGACGGTCGAGATAAGTTACTTTAATAAAATGACAGCTGTGCGGGCGCTGAAAAATATTTTCCAAAATGGCTCAAAGCTCGGCCCAATTTTTGATCTTCAAGATCATGTCAAGAAATCAATCTGTGATGTAGGTCCAGATCGTGAATTGCGATCGGATCAAACGCAATGTCTGTGCTACTGTTTCAGTTGAAAGTGGACGCGGAGCGATAGACATTGGGTTTGACGAACTTATTAGGGAAATTTACTCTCTGGACCCCCAGACTCAAAGTTGGATGATTGGATGATTGAATTCAATGATTCAATAAAATTGGTTTCTAACACGGCAGAGTAATCTAAACCTTAACTTTACTCTGTCGTGGTTTCTAACGAACTTGTTATGTGATAGTCTTGTTTGACTGCGTAGCTTTAGATTTTCCAGAGGATGACCATCATTACAGTAAAATGCTCAATTTCTCATTCACACCTGTGTCAATTTGTTCAACTTTATACATTTGTGTTACTAAGCCACCAAACGTAGTAAGGTAACAGCAAATCAGTCAAAATTAAGCGAGGAAGTAAGAAAAG
This sequence comes from Bradysia coprophila, assembly GCF_014529535.1. Lineage (NCBI taxonomy): Eukaryota > Metazoa > Arthropoda > Insecta > Diptera > Sciaridae > Bradysia > Bradysia coprophila. The sequence continues at coordinate 1,817,717 of NW_023503941.1, read as the reverse complement.
ACATTTCAATCGTTCACTCTATATAAATTATACTATATTACACAGCTGCAGTGCTTAATCAACTAAATGAAGGAAAAGGAAGAGAGAGAGAGAAATAAATGTAAAAAAAGTCAACTGAATAAACGTTTAGTTACAGGAAATGCCGCGTTTGTTTCTCATTTTCTTCCCAACATCCTGACCTCCACATTGCTTATGTAAATGCGGAAAGCGCAACGCCATCGCACGGCACATCGTACAAATCATTTTTTTTTAAAGAAATATTTCTGACATGTTTGCACGAAAATCCAACCGTTTTTAGCCCCGTACGAAGTACGAAGGGGCTTATAGGATTACGATGCCGTGTGTAATTGATGGAATTAGAAGCAGACGGTAAGGGCAAAGTGTTTGCCTATGTTCATAGATGACGAATCCGCAATAAAAATTTGGGCCGTCTGTCCGTCTGTCTGTCACGTCGAAATCTTGAGTAAATCAAATCCGATTTCAAAAATTTTTTTTTCTCTGAAAGATAGTCAAAAACATAGCTAACGCCGACCCGTACGAAACACCTATTCGTATCAAAAGCCTTTAATGTGAAACTCTTCATTTCTCTTACTTCATTTTCTTCTCTGCTGAAAAACTATTCTCCCTTTAAAATCACTTACATTATCCACTCTTTGCCTTGTTATCATATACAATTAAATTGCCGAAGGCAATATAGACAGCCCCGTACGAAGACAAATTTCATAAATTCCTATTTAAACAGCTATATACCGCTATATTTACCTATATTTTCCTATAAATAAACATTTCACAGATAAATATATGCTATTATATAGCTCTATATGCCTGTATATAGCTCAATATAGCTGTATATAGGTATATATAGATGTCCGTATATGGAATCCCTGAAACCCCACACACATAACAAATTATTTCCATGTTAACAGAAACACTCTAAGTATCATTTTTCCCACTTTATATCGTTTTACTAAAATCCAATATGGCCGCCGCCGGCAGCCATTTTGTTAGGAGACCGGAAATAGTACCGACGCTTTACATTCGTTAATACCTTTCAAACAAAAAAAAAATTCATGAAATTCGGTCAAAATTTACTCGAGATATTGTCAAAATACACCACGTTCACTGTAAGGCCGAGTAGCCAGATAAGAGCTCACTCCAAGAGACCTAGCTCACGCTCCGGAGAACATAATTTCATAAAAAAAAATTTCCCTGATTGGTACGGTCAATACCTATCTAATAAAGCTAAAACAGACGAAATATGTTCAAATGTGGCCGACCTACAAGCAAAAACTGCTTGCCGCACTGTGCCTGTTCCACACCAAGGGGTCTAACTCACGAGTCGGTCATCCGATTTCCATAAACTTTTTTTTTGTCGATCGGTATTGTAAATACCTTTTATTTGACGTATCACTTACAAGTTTAACGTTTAAATGTCCGGAGATATCTTCGAAAAACCGTAAAGCACTTATTGGGCCACAGCTCGGGAGCGGTCGATCCAAAATCACTCATCTTCGAACTTAGCCTGTCTTTTGACATTACCAAACGGGAAAAAAAAGAATTTTCAAAATCGGATGCGTTTTACTCAAGTGATCGTGCAGACGGACAGACGGACAGACGGACATTTTTTTTTTCGCGGATTTGGCATCTCTAGGCAACCACAATAGGTTTCCCCTTACTCAGGGAGTCCAATTCGACGTGTTACAAACGTATGCGTAAACCTATAAGACCCCAGTACTTCGTACGGGTCTAATGAGGCTAAGTTCGAAGATGGGCATATTCGGGTCGGCCCTTCGTGAGTTAGGGCCACCTAAGTGATTTAAGGTCTTTTGGTGATATTTATGGCAAAATAAACGATGGAAATGTAAATGACACGGCAAATGATAGGTATTGTCAATACCAATCCAGGAAAAAAAAGTTTTTAGACCCGTACGAAGTACTGGGGTCTTATAGGTTTACGCATACGTTTGTAACACGTCGAATTGGACTCCCTGAGTAAGGGGAAACCTATTGTGGTTGTCTAGAGATGTCAAATCCGCGAAAAAAAAAATGTCCGTCTGTCTGTCTGCACGATAACTTGAGTAAAACGCATCCGATTTTGAAAATTCTTTTTTTTCCCGTTTGGTAATGTCAAAAGACAGGCTAAGTTCGAAGATGAGTGATTTTGGATCGACCCCTCCCGAGCTGTGGCCCAATAAGTGCTCTACGGTTTTTCGAAGATATCTCCGGACATTTAAACGTTAAACTTGTAAGTGATACGTCAAATAAAAGGTATTTACAATACCGATCGACAAAAAAAAAGTTTATGGAAATCGGATGACCAACTCGTGAGTTAGACCCCTTGGTGTGAAACAGGCACAGGGCGGCAAGCAGTTTTTGCTTGTAGGTCGGCCACATTTCAACATTTTTCGTCTGTTTTAGCTTTATTAGATAGGTATTGACCGTACCAATCAGGGAAAATTTTTTTATGAAATTATGTTCTCCGGAGCGTGAGCTAGGTCTCTTGGAGTGAGCTCTTATCTGGCTACTCGGCCGTACAGTGAACGTGGTGTATTTTGACAATATCTCGAGTAAATTTTGACCGAATTTCATGAATTTTTTTTTGTTTGAAAGGTATTAACGAATGTAAAGCGTCGGTACTATTTCCTCCTAACAAAATGGCTGCCGGCGGCCATATTGGATTTTAGTAAAACGATATAAAGTGGGAAAAATGATACTTAGAGTGTTTCTGTTAACATGGAAATAATTTGTTATGTGTGTGGGGTTTCAGGGATTCCATATACGGACATCTATATATACCTATATACAGCTATATTGAGCTATATACAGGCATATAGAGCTATATAATAGCATATTCCTCTGTGAAATGTTTATTTACAGTGAAATATAGTTAAATATAGCGGTATATAGCTGTTTAAATAGGAATTTATGAAATTTGTCTTCGTACGGGGCTGTCTATATTGCCTCCGGCAATTTAGTTGTATATGATAACAAGGCAAAGAGTGGATAATGTAAGTGATTTTAAAGGGAGAATAGTTTTTCAGCAGAGAAGAAAATGAAGTAAGAGAAATGAAGAGTTTCACATTAAAGGCTTTTGATACGAATAGGTGTTTCGTACGGGTCGACGTTAGCTATGTTTTAAAATCGGGTGAGAGGACCGTGAGTTAGGGCCTTAGAAGTGAAAAGCTACTAGGGCCCTATGTGTATTTTACATATAACTCGAGCAAATTTCATCCGTTTTTCGTATTTTTTGTTTCATTTGGAAGGTAATCAAAGGCCGAATAGAATGTAGTTGAAAAAAAAAATTGGATCCTCGGACTGAGGCCGATACTAGGCCCTATGTGTATTTATACTCAATATATTAAAATTTTAGGGCTATTTGAAATTTTTGTTTTATTTGAAAGGAACGTCGTACGGGGCTTCGTAATTGCGCTATGCGCAATTTCTAAGATGTACACATTACATAATAATTTTACTTTAACTGCATTAACCGGCGCAATAGGCTTACGGTCAAAGTAGGGTGACAGACGCACTAGGGTCACGTACGCAATAGATATACGGGTTTGTACGGGGCTCAGTCGCAGCAAACGCTCCGACTGTTCTGATGGCTCGTTTTTTGTTTGAAAGATACTAACGAATGTAAAGCAGCCGTACTAATTTCCACCTCCTAACAAAATGGCCGTCGGCCGCCATTTTGGATTTTTGTAAAAACAATAGAAATCGGTGAAAATGATACTTACAAAGTTACTGATCAGTGGGAAGTGATTGGTTATGTGTGTGGGGTGTTTCAAGCATCCCAAATATGGATATCTATTTATAAATATATACAGCTATATTGAGCTATATAACGGTGTTTAACCCGTAGGAGCTTTTTCCTACGGTTATCCTTTTATCGAATAAAAAGACTAAGATGTTTTATTTTAATTATAAACTTTACTTTATTAACTGATTCTTTTACAAGAACTCTCCTGTTTGAATACTTCTCAAACTCTCCTGTTTGAATACTTCTCAAACTCTCCTGTTTGAATACTTCTCAAACTCTCCTGTTTGAATACTTCTCAAACTCTCCTGTTTGAATACTTCTCAAACTCTCCTGTTTGAATACTTCTCAAACTCTCCTGTTTGAATACTTCTCAAACTCTGATCTTATCCATTGAATGGATACAGTATTTATACTAATTCTAAACAAAGAACTTATTGTTATAATTACAATCACTTATAATTATCGTGGGAAGTATTTTAACGCTTGATTCACATAGTAATAAAGCAATGCACCGGATGTGACGTTCATCCTTTTCCATAATTTGGTTAATACATTTATACCGAAAACTATCCGGAATAAATGTTTCCAAAAAAGACAATTAATTATAAACATTTCCAAGAAATGAATACCATAAATCATTTAACATCTTTTTACCACATATTTCGCTTAATGCATCTCATATTACACGTTAATGATTGCAATGTTTACATTCGCGCATATAATTGTTCATAATGTCGCGTATATGATTCAAGTATAACAATTCTATCGACTGAACTGTTAATGCATTGCGCATGCGCGAGCATGAAGATGCGCGCGCATATTGTAATTATTATATGTGATCTAATTGAATAGAAATTTTACATAATTTTATATCATTATCATTGCAAGCATTAACATACTCCCGACCGTTGAATATTTAATTCAACAAATAAGTTCTAGGATTTATTCTAGGATTACAATAAGATGTAAGAATTAACTTGCTCCTGACCGTTGCGTATTCTATTTCCACTCAAATTTTCAATTTTTTAGCATGAAAAATTTAAATAGGCAAGTACACACAATGGAAAAATCATAAGCTGCCTTTCAAGTAATTAATACATACGTATACAATGCAATGAAAACAACAAAAGTTTCCTTAAGAAATGCACACAAATGCACATAGTTAGTAGTTAATTCAAAAAATAAAATTTAGGTCAGTTATCCACAACATACATATGACTATGCACTAAAAGTGACATTTAATGATTCGTCTTTTGGAATTTTCTCTATATTAGTCACTGGAACTGTTTCTATTGTGAAACTTTGCTGTTTTCTTACTTTGAGCATCCAGTAAATAAATAGACTAATGAAAACAATAAGCAAAATTACAATAACATATACCATTGTGTAGTGGTGAATGTCATGGACGCTGATAGTAGGGAATGTCTGCATTTGTTGTTTCTGATTGTGAATTGCCTTTTCCAATATCGCCATCTGTTCGTCCAATTGCATTGTTTCATGTGTAGGTTCGTTTGATGAATTTGGTTTTATTTCGATTAGAATATCGGAAATATTTAGCTTAGGGATGACAATATGAAGTTCTCCGTAATCAACATCATTTTCCGAAGTAATTTCGTAGTTCGCTGCTTGTAGTACACATTGAGGATCCAATCGAACAATGCCCGCTCCTTCCGCGTAACACGTTGTCGCTTTATTACCGCATATGATATTGAAGGTTGTCCTGGTTTTTGTTGTAAACAAGAACGTATTTGGCGTATGCAGCTTAGACCATATTTGATCTCCAAGCACTGGAATTAATGCACATCTTGGAGAAATAGCCTTTGTCGTGTGGGTAAATATAGCCATTTCACATTCCGCTGAACCATTGTAGATATTATACAGCATATGTTTTTGCTCGCATATAATAATGTTGTCAACAAACGCCTTGCATGCTGCATTCTCATTATGAGAAATCATATAATATTTGTCTTGACGATTATTAATGCAAATATATTGCGCCGTTGTGTGGATAATGCGCATTGCATTTTTGTCATTTCGAAAAGGAACTGGTATTATATGGTGCATGTCATAAAATTCTCTTTCAATCAATGGAATTGTTAATTTTATGATGAGATTTCGTTTGCCCATGCTTACTTCCGCATTCATTATGCTATACAAATGTACCAAATTAGTTTGTACATCATTTCCAGGTATCATCAAATTTCTTTTGATTTCGCCTGACATTTTTTCCAAATGTTGCATCAACTGTTGTGGGGTAATCAGTATGGTTGAAATATGTCCATGACGAACTTGAGTAATTACGTCAATAATAGCATTAATTCTTTCGCGATGGTTTTCAATTAGCGACAAGGCTTGAATTGATAGTGAATCAAAATGCGAATTTTCTATTGTAACGTTCCTTAATTCCAACACTTCGTTGTGAACTATTGTGTATTGCTTTGACACATTCATTTCATCACGCTTGATTATATTTTGTGTTATGTCTTGAATTGTTGTCTGATCAGCAATTAACTTCATTGCATTTTGATAAGTTCCGTTCAAATATTCGACTTGCTTCTGGATCAATTCACTGTCATCATGGTCCATAACTCCAGTAGTTAGTTTCAAAGCACTTCCGAAAATATTTACCCAGCCTCGTTTGCTTCGTTTATTCACTTTTTCTGATAGTGATAATTGTATATCACTATTGGACCCAGCCCGCCGTTTTCTCATCCTGCGCTGATGAGAAAACTGTCTAATCAACTCACTTTGTTCTTCCAATATTTTCACTTGCTGTCGAAATTGCTTTCGTGTGATATTGCAAAGCTTCGGGGGTTTTATCTTGCTGCAAATGGTGTCCAACTGGTCCAACATAGTTGTTATTTCGGATGCCTGTGACCATAGTTGATCTAGACTTAGTACGCATATGATGTTCCATTTATCATGAGTTAAAGCCATTCTGCCCACTGGTTCGAAATACAGTCCTTGATTATGATCGAATGATTTGTATTGGCACTGTTCAGCCTTTGCTCTGCCAAGGAAAGCGAGAAAGACGAATGCTACAGTTGCCACTGAACATATTGTGGTTTTGATTTTTGATCTGGTTCTTCGCGCAATCGGCTCTTCTGGCTGCTTGCCGATTACTGGAGGCTCCCGACCATTTGACACTCTCAATAATTTGCCCTGTGGTTTAGCGATTGCAGAAACTTCCTCAATAGTAGTCTCTGCATTAGCAACTTCTATTTCGGAAGACTGCTCAGTTGTTTCCTTAGATTCCTCGATAGATGGTATGACGCTAGGTTGAGCTGGATTTTGTATGTGCTGGCTCGAGGAAGCTAACGTATCTGGCTCGTCATTAACCTCAATTGGCAATGGACAAATACGATGTATTGCTCTTCGTACCAAATGGGTTGAAGCGGTCATGTTTGCTATTCGTTTTTTGTTGGTAGCTATGTCCGGAATTCTGACCACACTGGTTATTAATTCGACAACTCGTACTTTACCATTTTCATCACAAAAAACCTTTGTGACTCTGCCCATTCGCCATTTTAATGGAGCCATGTTATCTTCTTTTAAGATGACTAATGTTCCAACTTTAATGTTGTTGCATTCCTGCCTCCATTTGGCCTTGCTTTGTAATTCCGCCAAGTATTCCGTGGACCATCGCCGCCAAAATTCCTTTCGCATTTCCATCATTTTGTACCAAATTTTTGTTTTGGGGCCATTTGAGATGTTTCGGTCCTCTAGACCTGTCAGTGGTCCTCCAATTAAGAAATGCCCAGCTGTTAATGGCTGTAAATCGTCGGGATTGTTGGACATCGGTGTTAACGGCCTGGAATTCAGAATTGCTTCAATTTCGGCTGTGATTGTTCCCAGTTGATCATAAGTGAGTCTGGCAGAATGTAACATTTTTCGCAAATGCCACTTAGCTGATTTGACAGCAGCTTCTGCTAATCCGTTAAAATGTGGACTTCTTGCCGGACAAAATTTCCATTCAATTTGATGATCCTGACAATATTCGTACAATTTTTTCTGGTTTTCTGTGTCCGAAAACACATTTTTTAGCTCCATCAGCTGGTTATGAGTTCCTTTGAAGTTAGTAGCATTGTCTGACACGATTGCGTTTGGTAATCCCCTTCGTGCGACAAATCGTTTCAAACAACAAATGAACCCGTCTATGGACAAGTCTATTGCGGCTTCCATATGAACTGCTTTTGTCGTGAAGCACACAAAGATGCAAATATATCCTTTAGTTACTCGTTTTCCACGAATGGTGCTATGAATTTCAACCGGTCCTGCGAAATCTACGCTTACGTTGTAGAACGCTCGTGCTATAGTTGTCCTAGATTTAGGCAGATCTCCCATGATTTGCTCCATCATTTTTGGCTTCGATTTTACACAGAGGACACAATTTTTCACGACCTCTTGCGCCAATTGCTTGCCTTGCTCTGGCCAGTATTTTTGCCTAGCTATCGCTAAGAGTGCTTGTGGTCCGGCGTGCATATTTTCACGATGTAGCTGCTCCAATATTAATCTTGTCACATAATGTTTCCTTGGTAGTAATACTGGATGTCGCTGATCGAATGAAATTTCGGCTGTTCGTAATCTTCCACCGACTCGTATTAGACCGTCTGCGTCTAAGATTGGTGAAAAGTTAGAAAATCGACTTTTCAAATGTTTTCCTTTGCTTAGCAAATCCAATTCTTCAGCAAAACAGGTTTTTTGGACGTGTTTGAGTATTACGCGCATCGCTGCTTTTAATTCCGTTATCGACAATGTTTCATTTGATTGCTCTCGTTCGCCATTGTTTTTTCTCAGCATTCTCAGCGCGTACGCCACAATTCGTTGAAGGACTCGAATAGAATTTCTATGATTGATCCTGTCTATGAAATTGGCTTCTGGTACTGAAGCTGTTAGCACCGTTTTAATTTGCTTTTCTTCAGTGATTTCTCTGATGAATGAGGCTTTCATTTCTGGCCAATCTTCTTTTTCTTGATTTAAGAATTGTGGTCCTTCCCACCATAGCTTGGATTCCAACAGTTTTTCAGGTGTCATTCCACGTGACACTAAATCTGCTGGGTTAGACTTCGTATTGATATATCTCCAATTTTCCGGCTGAGTTTTCCTTTTTATTTCAGCTACTCTGTTGGCTACAAATGTGCGGTAGGTTCCATCTGATAACACCCATGATAAGACAACTTCCGAGTCCGTCCAGTAAGTAGTGCTAGATATATTCAGTTGCATCGTTTGCTCAACCTTTTTTGCTAATTCCACGTTTAGTAGCGCTGCACACAATTCCAGCCTTGGCAATGTTGTTTGCACTATCGGGGCAACTCTGCTTTTAGAACAGACCAAGCTGACTAGCCGTTCTCCGTCTGAATTTACCGACCGTAGATAAGCAACACTTCCATATGCTTTTTCACTTGCGTCCGAAAATAAATGCAGTTGTATATCTGACGGATTATCCACCAATATGCGCCTGGGTAGTTTCACCTTATTTAACTTTTTTAGTTGGTTTCGATACTGCTCCCATTTGCTATTCATGTGCATTGGTACTGCTGCATCCCATTGCAATTTTAATTTGCATATCTCTTGCAAGAATATTTTTGCCATCACGACTACCGGATTTACGAAGCCAAGTGGGTCAAATAATTGTGATAGTTCCGATAAGACTGTCCGCTTTGTGACTTTGTTATGCTCTTTTGGAACGTACGAAAGCATAAAAATGTCGTCTTTGGGAATCCATTTTACTCCCAATGCCTTCGTTTCTGTTTTTTCTGCATTGATCTCCAGGCTTACTTCTCGCTTCTTTGCTGGTATTGTTTCCAATAACATTGGATGATTGGAGCACCATTTATGTAGTTCAAAATGTCCACTTTTGCACATCTGTATTAATTGCTCTTGTAGCACTAGCGCTTGTTCCACATTTTCGGCTCCAGTCATAACATCGTCAACGTTAAAATCTGATTTTGCTATTTTTGCGGCTTCAGGATAGACGTTCTTGTGCTCTTCGGCCAATGTTTGAAGTGCTTTTATTGCCAAATAAGAAGAACATGTTAGCCCATATGTCAATGTTTTTAGTTTATAAAATCCCAATGGTTGGTCTGGTTGTTCTCGCCAGATAATCATCTGCCATTTTTGGTGACTTTCAGTCACTTCTACTTGGCGATACATTTTTGTAATGTCCGCTGAAAACACTATCGCGTGTTTTCTGAAACGAACTAATATGGAAAATAAGTCGTCTTGAAGCATTGGACCATTAGCCAGTATTTCATTCAGTGAAATATTCGTTGTAGTTTTTGCCGATCCATCGAAAACTACTCTAAATTTCGTTGTGCTGCTGGATGGGTTCCTAACGGCATGATGAGGTATGAAATAATTCTCATCAGTTATATTTTCCAACTGTACTTGTTCCATGTGCCCAAGGTTTTCGTATTCTCGTAGAAAAGTAACGTATTCCTCTTTTAGCTCCGGATCCTTTTGGAATCGTCTTTCCAAGAACAGGAATCGCCTTATGGCCATATTTTTCGAATTGCCCAGCATTGATGGTTCTTTTATGAATTGCAAATTCACAATAAATTTTCCATTGTCACTATCTCTCATAGTAGTTTTGTCGAAATATTCCTCACAATTTACTTCGCGATCAGTCATTGGTTTCTTGACCTTGTAGCGTTCTTCCAATTGCCAGAATTTTTCAATTTGTTTCTCGAGCTGAGTTTCATTTACCATTCCCACGAAAGCTTCCTGCTGTTGTAGACCCAGCACTTTTCCAGTTACTACCCAACCGAACACCGTATTTTGCAAATCTGGTAAGGATTTTCCAATCTCGATTTGTCCAATGGAAATTAGTTTGAAGAAAAGCTCTCCACCAATGATGATGTCAATTGCTGCTGGTATGTTGAAATTAGGGTCAGCTAAGTTGATATTTTTTGGAATTTTCCATCTGCTTGTGTTTACTTCGTTCAATGGTTGACACGTGCTGACCTCCTTTAGGACGAACGCTTCTAGATTCGCCTCGAATCCAGATGCCATTGATTTAATAACAAAACTTGCTCGTTTTGTTGATTCCACTTGCGATGATCCTACTCCATTAATTTTCAAGCTTGATTGGCTTGATTTTGCTTTAATTTTGTTGCATAACTTCTGTGTTATGATATTTATTTGGGAACCAGAGTCCAATAATGCTCTGGCTTGACACGGTTGTCCATTTGACCCAATGACATTAATTATTGCGGTTGCTAAGAACACATGATCAAGATGCTCATTTTTAGTTGTTGTTCCCAATAATGACGTAGCCATTTTCTCCGAATGCATTAGAGTGTGGTGTTTTCTGTTGCACTTGGTACAACTATTTTTTTGTTTACAATCTCGTATTTCGTGCCCTTTTACTAGGCAATTCCAGCACATCTTCCAATTCCTCAATTTCTCCACTTTGCCTTTTAGGTTTAGTGCAGCAAATACTGGACATTTCGATATGTAGTGGGGTTCTTTGCAATCACATTTCTTGTTGGCATTAAAGATGTTCGGGGACGTGCTTGGAGTGGCGACCAATGACGTTTTTTGGTTAGGTGTGTCCTGGCTTTTAAATTCCCGGAAACTTATTTTCTTTGCAGGCTTCTTGTTGCCTTTCTCTTCGTTTGAAGATTCCACCGTTAAAATGCTGATACGTTGCTTCAAAAATTCCAGTAATTCTTTGTAACCACGCAATTTGGGTGGACCATCAATTTTGTTTTGGAAATGACCCATAGTTATGCTGTCGATTCTTTCTTCTACTATGTAGTAGAACAACATGTCAGTATCCTCATTCCAAGGTATTCCCATGTTGGAGATCAATGAAATGGATTCACTGATTTCATCTGTGATGTTTTTCATTGATTCGACGACGTATCTTTCCATTTTTGGCCCAGACTTTAGTTTTCTCATTAGCTGCACCATTATCAAGTGACAATTTTCATATCTGTCATTGAGCGTTTTCCAAGCGATAGCGTAACTGGCATTTTCTATTGGTAACGCTGAAAGTAATCTTAAAGGTTCACCTTTTAATTGCCCTTTCAAGTATGCCAATTTTTCGCAGTCATCCAATTGCTGCTGCCCGCCAATCATACGTTGGAATAACTCCTTGAATGATTTATATTTGACGTATTCCCCGGAAAAGAGAGGAACATTTAATTTCGGTAATTTCGCCGATGATTGCCAGTTAGCTGGATTGGAAGGTTTCGAGGCTTCGTACTTCGCAATAATCCTTGTCATTTCATCCGTCATATCGAAGAAATCGTGTATGTTACAGCTTGGACTGCTAATTATGTCGCACTGCACTTCTATAATTCTCGAATAGCTTTTAATGATATTTGCCAACGTTCTGGCTTGATCAATATCATTTTCGCTTTCCGCTTTATGCACTGCAATTATGTAATCATTGAGCCGCTGCATTAATAACCCCATTCTGGTTGAGGTAGTATCAGTCGCATTGCTGATATCTTTAGGATTTTCGTTTGCATGCTTAAACAAATTATCCAGGTTTACATGGTCTCCAGTTTTGCCGGTTTTTAGCTCTGGATTCGCTTCCTCTAAATCATGGATTGTTCTTTGCATCAATGCCTTATACTCAGTGAAATACTTTATCGTTTCGTCGTAGTAGTTGGCCTTGAAGTATTGATGTTCGCTGTCCAATAACGGAGTTTTGCACAAAAATTCATTATTATTGTTGAACTCGTTCCGAAGTTCTTCAGCTTCATTAATCAATTGCTTAACATATTCGTAATTTTTCCTTTCAATAGGTAACGAATTGTAGCTTGCTAATTTAGATCGAACCTTGGTTCCGATCGATTTTTGCGCCGTAAGCGCTGCGTCTACTTGAGACATTTTAATTTGACCTTATGTCGATTCCCGGGATTATTTTATTTATTTTAACGCACCGCGTTTTTATTTTTTAATATTTATGACACACCGTGTCGAGTTGTAGTTTGCAAGGCTACTTTCTTTTCTAGTGGGTCTCAGTACTATTTCTATTATAGCTTGGACTCTCACGTTCTGTGACAAACTATGTCAATACGTAGTTTCCAATACTACTGTATTTATTTTAACGCGCCGCGTTATTTTTTAGTTAAGAATTCCCACTTTTACTTTAACAGCCAGTGCCGTTTGTGGATTTTGAATTCAACTTTTTATTTTTTGCAACACACCGTGTCACTTTATTTTTCCTTTAACAGATCGTGCTGTTTGTGGATTAACATAAGCTTTTATTTTTTATAACACACCGCGTTACTTGTTTTTTATTTCAACACACCGTGTTGATTTAAGTGCACTTTTTGCGTAATACCCTTTGTATTACACTTTTATTGTTCAATAAATCAACGGCTGCAGTCCGCGATTTATTTTCCTTCGTTATATGTTCAATTCTTTCTGATACATTTAACTTTTAATTTTTACTCGCGCTCATTTCAAGCGTTCGGGGTCACCAATGTTTAACCCGTAGGAGCTTTTTCCTACGGTTATCCTTTTATCGAATAAAAAGACTAAGATGTTTTATTTTAATTATAAACTTTACTTTATTAACTGATTCTTTTACAAGAACTCTCCTGTTTGAATACTTCTCAAACTCTCCTGTTTGAATACTTCTCAAACTCTCCTGTTTGAATACTTCTCAAACTCTGATCTTATCCATTGAATGGATACAGTATTTATACTAATTCTAAACAAAGAACTTATTGTTATAATTACAATCACTTATAATTATCGTGGGAAGTATTTTAACGCTTGATTCACATAGTAATAAAGCAATGCACCGGATGTGACGTTCATCCTTTTCCATAATTTGGTTAATACATTTATACCGAAAACTATCCGGAATAAATGTTTCCAAAAAAGACAATTAATTATAAACATTTCCAAGAAATGAATACCATAAATCATTTAACATCTTTTTACCACATATTTCGCTTAATGCATCTCATATTACACGTTAATGATTGCAATGTTTACATTCGCGCATATAATTGTTCATAATGTCGCGTATATGATTCAAGTATAACAATTCTATCGACTGAACTGTTAATGCATTGCGCATGCGCGAGCATGAAGATGCGCGCGCATATTGTAATTATTATATGTGATCTAATTGAATAGAAATTTTACATAATTTTATATCATTATCATTGCAAGCATTAACAAACGGTGTATATAGTTCTTTTGAGCTATATGCTAGCATATTTATTAGTAAAATGTTTATTTATAGGTAAATATAGGTTAATATAAATTGTTGCAAAAATTTTTAAGTTTGGGTTACAGTTGAAAGGAACGTCGTACGGGGCTTCGTAATTGCGCTATGCGCAATTTTTAAGACGTGCACATTTCATAAGAATTTTAGGTTAGTAGGTTTAGGGTAAGAGTAGGGCGACCTACGAACTAGGGTCGCGTACGCAATAGATGTTCGGGTTCGTACGGGGCTCAGTCGCAGCGAACGCTCCGACTGTTCTGACGGCTCGTTTCTATGAAAAAGCTCAGCTGTAAATTCGTGTAAATGGGTGTTACAAAGAGAAAATGGCTGTCATCACCTTTCGCACCTCTCCGACCAATAGAACCTTAGCTGCGAAAGCGGAGAATAAAGAACCAGCCAACTCGACAATTTCGGTCATAAAAACCAAGGTACATATACATACTGAAGGTAACGCAAATCCTCAGGGAATAGCAAGAAATACGGATCCAAAGTTTCGGGTGAATATTAAGATTCGTTATGTTGCATCCGTGACGTTTGGCGTGATAATGTTATTGGATCTACGTTGTTTAGTATTGAGTTTTGGCATGTGTTGCAACCTAACAAAGTGCACAAAGTAATTCGACATATATTGAAGTATATCGACGTATATTGAAGTAATTTGACGCATATCGAAGTAATTCGACGCATATCGAAGTAATTCGACGCATATCAAAAGTGTTTAGATATTGTTCATTTGTTTTAAACTTAATCTCAGAATTCGATATTTTTGACTGAGTGAATTTTACTTGATTTTGTAAGCGATTTTAACAAAAAATGAGAATGATTTGAAAACGCAGACTCGCAGAGTAGTTTCAAGGTCTTTGCCTTTTATGGACAACTAGCTAAATGTCGTACGGGTGTTTTATGTTTTTCTCATGCTTTGAAACAAAATTACCGAATTCTTCTCGTAATTTTGTCACTAAACATAAAATGTCTTGTAAAATGTTTTGTACCAAGATAGCTTTCAAGCAGTCTCACACAGTTTTCTTTTGTACAAAATCAGATGGATCGGAATTGGGCGGTTTATCTTGAGAACTTCATAACACTGTGTTACGTTTTTCAAAATTTTCAGGGTATGCTTTCCTATTTCGATCGCTCTAATCTTGTATGCAGCCGAAATTATTTCGAACGCAACGTTCTCATCTTGATCGTCAAATCGTTTTTACCGTACGATGGAAGAAACCTATCAAGTGTCACTTTTACGTTGCAATTCAGCTGTGGAATATATACGTTAGATTTGGATGTAAATCATTACCTTTGTCCTAATGGAACTTTCGTTTTGGAGGCGGAGATGACTTCGACGATGATAACATTGACGATCAAGATGAGGACGTTGCGTTCGAAATAATTTCGGCTGTTTACAAAATACGAGCAGGAAACGTCAACATAACCATTATTCTTAACGCATTTGAGTAGAAGAAATAAGCACTGATAAAAACGTCACCTTCATAGCTGGTTTATTTACATTCGTTTGTTTGTGTTTTCAGTGCGGAGCTCTTGGAATGGAAACAAAATTCAACTCGAAGTCAATATATTCATAAAGAGTCGCGTCGGCATAAAAAATAGAATTACATGTAGTTTATCAAAATAGAAGTCGTAGCGACAATTTCGTGCCATCGAACACAGCGTTTTATTACGGAGGTGTGTCCTGTGGATCACTCCGAAAACCAACGTCTTGCCAGTTGCCCATTGCAAAAATTCAACTAGGTAGCCGCGCAACCAGAACCTGTTCTAAAACAAAATCATCAATTTGCATACAAGCGTCGCCCATGTCTGATAACACATTCATCGTCAAAGCACTTACTTTAGTAATATCGGCGCAGCGGCTACCAAATGATACAATTATACCATCCACTTAGATGGAAAAATATAAAGGAAGAAAATCGAGAGGGATTGTTATCCTCTCGATTCCCAAAACTAAATGACTGCCAATCATTGATTGACATGAAGTGTCAAAATTGTATACAACCATGTCGCTAATGCAGTCGTCGACAATAATTAAAAGTTTCCACGGATCAGTTAACTTTATGTTTACCAAGAAATATATCATTAGCCCAATTCCCATCATCGCCGCTAAATGCTGCTAAATTTAACCGTCGATAAATTTGACATTTACGCGTCAAACGCACTCATCAGTAAATATATTCGGATAACCAGGGCCTATTATGTAGAATTAATTTGCAAAATTTGCAAAAATTCACAGAAATTCACAAAAATTTGCACAAATTTACGCTTCATTTTCAGCACATTTTGCAAGTACTTGCGTTCTTTTGTCTGTTTTAGTACAATTTAAAGTGAATATACATAAAATGAATAAATTTTAATCGTTTTTTGGGGAAGACCGGGGAAGATCCATGAGATCGATATACGTCGAATTACTTCGATATTCGTCGATGTACTTCAATATACGTCGATATACTTCGATATACGTCGATCGTTTTGAACTCCTCTAGGGTCCCTCTATTTAGAACAGCAATCGATTTTTGGGTGCATTTTCGGTAAAACTTTATTTTTGTTCAGGGGGGTGTGTTACTTCGATATACGTCGATGTAATTCAATATACGTCGATGTACGTCGGAGTACTTCGATATACGTCAATATACTTCGATATATGTTGAAGTACTTCGATATACGTCGAATTACTTTGATCTACGTCGATATATGTTGAAGTACTTGGGACTTCGATACATATATCGAAGTACTTCGACTTGGTATGGATGTACATCGATGTACGATATATTAAAATCAGAAGCAATTATCATTTACTTTCTCCGTACGCTACAAAACTCACTCATATGATTACGTTATCATAAATTATATCTCACGAATAAAGCGAACATCTTTAGAAAATATTTTTGAGTCTGGGATAATATTTATCAATGATAAACAGGAATTTTATCTAAAAATATAAATGATAATTTTAAATATCTTATGAACTGATAAAGTTTGAAAAATTAAATGATAAATTATCAGTGAATACCCCCAACATAATAAAAACAATATTCAACCGAAACTTTGGATCCGTGCGTTCTTGCAGATTTGCATTACCTTCAGTGTTTATATACTTTGATAAAAGTGTCTTTTATATAAATTCATAACTGTAAGTCGAAACGTCCAATCGCTTAGACCAAACCGACGCCAAATTGTTACACTATGTCGTACGTAAAGAGTAATAACATACAGAAAATTCATTTTGATCGACCAGAAACATAATTTTATTCTATCTAAAATTTAGATTTCAAGACTAAAATTTACAGAGAGATGCAAAAATGACGACTGAGATGTCGAAACGACCCGGTCGTCATATTAGCATCTAGCTGAAAACTTTAAAAAAAATCGACCCAAAATCTTTGCTAATAGATTTTGGTAATTGTTCTCGTCACAACCGCAAAAATCAGCGATGGCACTGCCGTCGAGTCGATCTCTTGAGATATGAAATTTAAAAACCAAAATTATTTGTTAGGAAATTTAAATTTTCGATCACATTGTCCATGAAAATATTGTTCGTGTGAAGTGACAGAAGACCGACTTGCCGACAGCAGTAATAATTGACGGTCCTGGCAAATAGGTTTCTTCCATCGTACGGTAAAAACGAATTTTGACAGGCCGAAAACAACCGACCGTCATCCATTGAAGCAAACATAACCGCAACTTAAACAAATTTGTTCGTTAAAACTTCAAAGTGAGGTTGTGTTGGCTTCTCTGTGGATGACGATTGACATTTTGAACGGCCTTGGAAGAGACCTATCCACAATCTATAGTGTTGCCAGCTTACACCTAAAGTGTCAATTAGAGGTATTGTGTCCACTAGGGCGTATCGAATTTTGCAAATTTTAAGGACCGCGATAGCCTGTGTGCGGAAAACGCAGATCATCGAAAACTGTGTCCGGGCATGTGGTTGATGGATCCGATGGAGCCATGGAAGAAGTCCCCCCGGGCGGCTTTAAGTTTCCGATGGTCATAATTCGGAAAGTTGAGAGTATTTTTGAAAACAATGTTCTAGCGGAATGTAGAGCTTTGAAAATTCTACAATACTACCGAAGGAACCGATGGTCCAAAAGGTGTCACTGCCAAGATTGCCTAACATCGAAAATGTGACCTTTTGGTTTTTGACTTATATTTCCTGAGAGACAAATGATTTTGTTTAGCCTGTGGTATGAGGTGGTAGAGGAGGTCGAGCACTACCAGTACACTAGGCATGTCCCGATCGGATACACTTGAAATCACTTTTATAACATTTGTGAATGGAATTTTTAAGAGTGGCCACGTCGCCCACGAAGCAAATGCAGACACTGCAACCGGTGCTGTTGAGTCGAGGACACCTTGGCCAGTAAGTATGCATAATATTCCATGACACTAGCTGAACTCTTTCACAAAATATTTGTTATTTCGATTAGCAAACATTCATTCTAGTACTTATAATAGCGGAGTGTCACAGTTGTGTCGAAATATTTTCTGTGTTTTTGTCGCGACAAAACAAAAAAAAAACTTTTTGCTTTTGCATCGAGTAAAAAATGTTTTAGTGTTCAAATATGCCTTGGCGATCTAAAGAGACTATGTCCGGATACAATCGAAAGCGTAAGAGGTGAGTTTCTTTGAATTTTTTCGGTCAATTTTTGTGATAAAATTTTCCATACATTTTCGGGAAACTGTCCTGTCATTTCCCAATGACGGGCCTTCATGTCCACAACAGAGGACGTATACAACTTTAAATGCTATTATATAATACAGGCTATGGAACAAGGCGCGGGAACGAGTAGGTCGACAGCATGTTATTGCTGGAATCGATGGTAAATAGGTCACTGATGAAATATAGTTTGGGTGATAGGCTTGATTTTTGGTCATTCTCGGGTTATGGGCATCCTAACCTCAAAAATTTTCTTCATTTTTCCGCTGATTTTCCCTCAAAAGTCACCCTGTAGAAAATACAGGGTGGTCAATAAAACAATTTAAAGATGAAGAAATCAAGTTTTTTGAAGAATTAACTTGTATGGAGACTTTTGAGCAGAATTCAATACTCTGACGAATGGGTTGTGATGAAAGTTCATGGTTTAACCGTCGAAACTGATCGCCAGCGCCAATGTCAACATTTTCTTTTTGATTTTTCACATCAACGATCTATTGAAATTGAGATATAGACTCAATAAACCAATTTATTCAACGTAAACTACATGCCTGAAACATAATTAGTTTCACAAATTGTGTATTTACTGAGCGTCATAGACCTGAAACGTCAATCTTCTTCTTTTTAAAATGGCGAAAATCACAACCCATTGTCGAAGAAACTATAATTTAATTTTTAGTACTTTCCGCTCTGTGATGTCAAGTATGTGAAAACTAACTATTATCTACCAAGCCAGACACACACTGCGTTGATGAAAAATTATACTTAAATGGATACGTAAAGCGAAAATTACGAAACTCAAGGTTATTTAATAAAAGACATGACTAAGTATTTCGTTTTATTTGAGTTTTATCGAACAATTTCAACAGTAATGTGGTTAGTTTTCGTTTTTTTTAGTTATTTGTAACAACTGCTCAAACAAATATTCTGAACAAATATTCCTGTATGTACGTACAGTACAGAGCGTGCATTTGAACAATATTTATCTGCTCTCTCCTTAATTGACAAGTCCGGGTCGTCAATGTACTTACTTCTACTTATCTTCTACCGTGATGCAAGACCTTTTACATCCTTCCCCTGTCCTTTCATATGTCAATAATCTACGACTGCACAAACTTTGTTTAAAATAGTGGATAGTCCAAGCAAACCTAATTAATGTTTTTCAGACTCCTCAAATTTAATATAACTAAAATTGTCCCCATAGTCACATGCCATGTGAATGCAAACCACTTCAATTTTTGACGAAATGCCCCTCAACTAATATCTGAAATTTCTGGCAAAAAATGGCATTGAAAAAATTGTGTTATTGAAAGTCTGAATTCGTCGGATTTAATCGAGATCTAATTGTCGCTGAAAGAACGTTTCTGTGTAAAGTGTGAGTGTTTACTTTGCAATTTTTGCTGGCTTTAATATTAAACCATTTTGTCGCTAGTAGTGTTTGCAAAAACCAAAAAAAATTCAACTGGTAAGGCTTAAAAATCTGTTGCATTACGCTAGTATTATATTCTTTCAAGCAGCTACGATTTCCGCACAATTTTATGTAGTTCTTCTTTTGCCCCCTACGAAAAATGAATTTTCACAGCACATAGGACGTATATAGTCCATTACGTAACTCAAAATAAAAAGATGAAAAGTCTCGTTTGAATTTTTTTTTGAAAATATATTATTTATGTTGCCTTGCGAAGCGAACGTCCGAGACGCCAGAATTATCAGAATATTGGAATCGTCGTCAAAGTTTTGGAGTTCAAGAAAAAAAAAATACCGGACAGTTAGAAAAAGTGTCTGAATTGAGGGCTTTAGGCTATCTTTGGTCTTATGACAGCTTGATATCAGAGGTGAGCCGGTTTTTCAGATAACCGGCTCATCTCTGCTTGATATCGGCGGCAATAGTTATTTACGTATCTGTTGTGGACGGTATATTTTTGGCAATTTGGCGAGTTGTGGTCCGAACGAAGTGAGGGCGACAAGTGAAAGTGCCCAAAAAAAATCGTCCATATCATATGCGCATTCAACTTTTCATGTAAGGGACCGAAAACCCGAGAAAATTTCTGCAAAACCTCCGGCCCCGCCACATGACAAGTCTTAGAGTTTTGTTTTGAAAAAAAAAGAGTTTTTTTTTAATATCAAGGTTGTGTTGGATCCAACATTCTGAAACATGCTCAATCAGAACAGCGTTGAAAGAAAAGATAAAGATGTACAAGGTGCTCACCCAGAATCAGAATCAATTGGACGACAGCAAAAGACAACAATATTGGTAATATTCGTATTTATCCGTAAAATCCTTGCATCATTCATTACAACTATCTTGTGTCACTAGCGTGACTACCCGAATTCCAATCCATACGATACAAAGCCCGGAGAAAAACCGTACAAACTGGAAATCAAGTGGCGTTACGTATTTATATTTACGTATTTTCATGTTGCATCTGTGATTGCAATTTTCATGCCCATTACTGGTCGGCACTTTTTGTTCGGTAGACAGAGTTTTCGTCTTATTGCAGGGCGAAATTAATTTCTTTTTTGTTTAAATTGTAGTTTTTATATATGGTTTGTTAGGCTCGCATAGTGTTACCGCTGGAGCACATCGTTACTGGGCACATAAATGCTACAAAGTGACGCGTCCATTGTTTTTCATTTTGTTGTTTTTCCAAACGGTATCTCTACAATATTCGGTCATCGATTGGGTGAGAAATCATCGGGTACATCATAAGTACACGGATACCAATGCTGATCCTCATAATTCGTGCCGTGGATTTTTCTTCTCTCACATCGGCTGGTTAATGTGTAAAGCGCATCCGGATGTTGAAAAGTATGCGAAACGAATTGACATATCTGATCTGACGTCGGATCCGGTGTTAAGATTTCAGAAAAAGTAAGTAATTTTACATGCTACATGCGTCGAAAACCGTACTTTTCATGTTTTAAGCACTTCTTTCGACGCCCTCAGCATGTAAAATCCATTACATAACTCGGGATAAAAATGAAAAGTCTCGTTTTCGTGTGTTTATTGACCTCGGCTTCGCCTCGGATCAACAAAATTCACACGAAAACTCTACTTTTCATCTTTTTATCCCTAGTAATGTAAAATACTATTACATGCTTTTGTTTGACCAAGGACACACCTACAGAAAACAAGTAATTTGGTTTAGGTTTCGAAAGCACGTAATAGTAGATTACTATACCAGGGAAGTAATTTGATATCTCGTATCCAGATGAGTCAAATTATCCGAGGGCTTCAGTCCGAGGTGCGTTTACTCACCGTGATACGATATATCAAATTATTTCCCGTGTGCAGTATGCTATTTTACGTTACGAGCGAGGTAAAAGGTTTTCCCTAGGGAGGGAATGGCTCATTACACAAGTTATAAAACTGGAAAGTCTATCGTTTTCGTGCGTTTATTTTATTGACCTCGGCTTCGATCAACGAAATTCACACGAAAACTCTACTTTTCAACTTTTTATCCCTTGTTATGTAATGGTTATTTATGACATCGACTGCAAAGTACTGTATTAGGCTCCATTCGGCCGCAGGCAGTGTGTCATAATACACGTCTTTAGCCTGATAAAGTATTTTGCACCGAGATAGCATCATACAACGATCAATGCAACAGAGACCTTAGACGAATTATTCCTAGACGGATATTTCGTACGGTAAAATGTGTCCCCAACATCAGTTCGTATAAGATGCATATTTCGTACGATTTTACGTAGAATTTTACGCCAACACATCTAGACGTTGACATTTTTGGTAGGTGTCACTTTAGTATTTTGAAAATCCAATATAATTCGTCTAAGACAGAGACATCGAAAATTTGCAAATTTTGCATATTGATGACACTCAGTTGCATAAATTACTATCACTGTAACTTCCTATACGTTGTACGGCAGAACATTGCGGCCGTTCAAATGTTCGCACTAATTTTGTTTTTGTTTTGGATCCGTGCAGGTACTATTATACGTTGGCCATTGGCTGTACATTTCTCCTGCCCATTTTTCTATCTGTGTACTTCTTCAATGCGCCCTTCTGGACAGCATATCACTGGCATATTCTTAGATATGTAGCTTTTTTGCACCTAACCTTAAGCGTCAATAGTGTCAGCCACATTTGGGGTAGTAAACCATTCGAAAAGTGAGTTCACAATCTCCTTGGATTATTACCATTCCGATGAAATGCCTTTTCTCACAACAGAGATATTAAAGCCACTGACACTTTCACCATCGGATTCTTGGCATGGGGTGAGGGCTGGCATAACTATCATCACGTCTATCCGTACGACTATAAAGCTTCGGAATTGCCAGGCTATCGGTGGAATACTACTACTCTGCTCATTGACTTCTTTGCATGGTTGGGATGGGCATATGATCTAAAGACAGTGTCTGAAGAAATGGTTCGACGTCGTGTTCTACGAACCGGAGACGGAAGTCACCGATACTCAATAGAAGAGAAGCAGAAAACGACAAAAGAATTGGTTCAACCCTGCACGGAAGAGTGTAACGAGGAAGACGGAGAATGGCCCAATCGTATTAAGGAACATTACTGGGGATGGGGTAAGGTTTTGTAATTTTTGGTTTTTGTTTTGTAAAAGTTTAGACAATTCTGTAACTTCCCTCAGGTGATGACGATATGCTGCAAGTAGACATTAATGATGCGAAGATTATTAACCCGAAAGACGAATAGCTAACACAATCGAAACCAAATAAATTGATAAAATTGATGCACGCACATTATTAATTGAATAAAGCAGTAATACAGCAACGAGGTATACATGGTCCTGGTCCAGTGCCCATTCTCTCCGATTTTCGCTGACAGATGTCTTGACGCCGATGCATAACAACATGGCATAGCTTGCAAACATTAGTAATTGGACTATTCGCAGGTGCCTGCAAATAATCACTTCGTTTCTTAAAGCCCCGAAGCCTAATTTTGTTGTTCAGAAGTTGTTAGACTCTTGATTATTGGCAAATGATATCCGCAGCTATTAACACTAAGCCTGAGTGTGAAGAGGGCGACGCGACACCTCATCACAAGGCCCTTTATCGGTATAACTAATTAAAAAATTTGTTCCCCATGATTCCTGACATACAGAATTCTTTCAGTATTCAAGCTCAACCGATTGCAACCGTTCTATATAGCCGTAGGTGCCAAAGGTTCCTTGGAACCAAATGGTGCGATAGAAAATATAAAAAAATTAAGAAACTTTTTCAGGGCTCCGAGTTGATTAATAATATCCGAAAATATCAAAAAACATCGAAATTTAAATAAGGCCTGCCCTATTTTGACCTGAACCTGATGTAATTTCGACCTAATCTGAATTAACCTGAACCCAGAAACGTGTAGACAATCATCAGGTTCGATTTGTCAAGTCAGATTTGAGGTTTAAGTAAAACAGGTTTAGGTCAGGTTTGTCTGTATGAATTAACGTTACCTGAAATGACAAAAAAAAACTCCTTCACCCACTCACATATGCATCCACACGACCACTACCAATGACTATAATTTCAGATAAATGCCTGACATTATTGTGGGAGATATGTAGAAAAACTATTTTGGCCACCCCAGACCAGATCATTCTTTCGCGATTTCAGCGTAAAAACAGTCTTACTTCGGTGAAGAAACTTTTTTGTTGGAAATTATTCGCGAAGGTCAACTTAATCAACTGCTCCATGGGACTTCGCCAATTTACTCTTACGATGTATTGGCAATAGATAAAGACCATTCCATTAGTTTTAGGTGTACTGGTGAATCTCCAGTGGAACTGAACGTGAAACACACCCTAAAAAAAACATTTTTGAATTTTTTTTGTAGCCACGCCAGCCAACTAATGCGTGCCGGCATGACTAGTCTAGACGTGTTCTTTTGTTTTGTTCAGTTTGTTCGTATGGAACATTTTCAATAGTAATGTGGTTACAGGTCTTTCAAATATGGTTATTGTCATTTTTAGTTATTTGAAACAGCTGCTCAAACAAATATTTGAATCAATCGGCACGTATGTTCTAGTACTTACAGTATAGGTATGTACCGACCGTCACCCACCCAGAGACGCAAAAATTACTTCGTTGTTATTTGAAAGACCTTGGAACAGACTTAACCCAATGAATCTCAGTTACCCTAGATTAAGATGTTTGGAAATGATTCTTGCAAATTTACGTGAAAAAAAAACAACAATCCCAAACATCCATTGGTGTGGATTTAAACAATATTTCTTAGCAAGTCGGTCTTCTGTCACTTCATAAAAACAATATTTTGACAAATTGACAAATTGACAGTGAAATTGACAAATTGATCGAAAATATCAATTTGTTAACAAATTATTTCTCACAAGACCAACGAGATGGCAGTTACATCGCTGATTTTTGTGGAAGTAACTAAAACAATTCCCACAATCTGTATCGTCCTTATCAAGGCAACGGGTAGGTCTTAAAAATGTACTATACATCTCCATGCACACTCAGATCGGACAAGTAACGTAACGAAGGACTAAACAAAACAGGTCAACAGAGGTTACCTATTTTGGCGTTCAAAGTTTTGTTTCTTGAAAAAGCCTTGTTTTTTAGACTGCTAAAATTTAATATAACTAAAATTAGCCTCACAGTCAATTTCTATTCGAATACAGATTACTTATGTTTTTTGACAAAATGCCCCTCTACTAATACCTGTCGACAAAAAAATCGTTGAAAAAATTATGTTCTTGAAAGTCGGCATCGGTCGCGTTAATCAAGATCTTATTGTCACTGAAAGAACATTTCTGTGTAAAGTGTGAACATTTACATATCAATTTTTGTTGGCTTGTATTTTCAATTCATTTTCTCGCTAGTATCGTGTTTGCAAAGACAAGGATATTGTCTACTGGTATTAAAGCATAAAAACGTTGGAGTTTTCCATTTTTCATATAAAGGATCGGAATATCCTATACTTATCCTATGTTCTCTCTGGTTACATATTTAAGGGTGAAATTGTGAAATTTCGATTACAAACAGTTTAGAATAAACGAACGAAGTCAACTACAGCATTACGAATTTTGAATACACAATTTACCACGTTGACAAAATACGTAATAATGAGAAAATACGTCGCATGTTTTTATACATTGATCGTAATGACAATATGCGAGGGGGTAATCACTTTCTCATATAATCCCATATAATCCTTGTCACAAAATTGGTGATTTACCCCTCGACAATATGTTGATATGTTGTCGATTAGGCAGCAGGGCTAGATTTTGACATATGATGGGAAGCATCGCGGATTGCCGATTGTCAATACGCTGTTTTATTGCATAAGAGCTCGTACAGAAACTAAAACTTCCAGGTGGAAAATATATGAATTATTTGTTTTGTATCTAAAAATGAGTTAACGACGTGTTGTTTCTGAACGATAAGTGGCAAAACACCGTGTTAATTTAACTTTGCCAACGCACTTCAAGCAAAAGTGATCATAGTCGACAGCTGTCAGTGTTTTACAAATGTGTGACATACTGTCAACTGTCAAGTTTCAGTACCCTATTAACAGTACCACACATGCTTGAAGTGCGTTGACTTTGCTCAAGTTTTACCCGAAACCTTTAGTTTTAGTTTCTATGTGAAAAAGAGAAAACACTCGTAGGGGAACAATACATTCCCCTGTCAATTTCAAATAGTGCCTGTTTGAATGTGCTAGGGGTGTCGGGGAGTCTATGGTACATGGTTCTGAAAGAACAGGTTAAGACCACTCTGAGGTGATCACGAAAGCGGTGACACACAAATTGCGTCAACGGCTACGAAGTTTATATGAAAAAGGCAACTTAACAAATTTTGTTAAATTGCTAATTTTTCTAAAACAAACATTTTCTTTAAGTTGATTTCACACAATGAAAGTGTAAAACAGGTATGGTCTATTGTCCGCCCGGAGGACTCATTTTCATATTATTTTGACATAAAATGTGAGTACGTTTAAGACGAATTCGCCGATCGACCATACCTGTTCTAGACTTTCATTGACTTCACACACAATCTGCACTGAGTGCGTTTATCAATTTCGGTGTCACCCACCCTCGTGACTGTCTTAACCTGTTCTTTCAGAACAGGGTGCCACATTTTCGAAATCAATTTAATGTCTCTTTTTACAAACATTTTGTGTCAGTGATCCCTTTACACTTTACACGTTTTTTAGTGGTTGGCAGTTAGCACACGCGTTCTATTCTTGACATACGAATTCCATTTGTTCATGCACCCAGAACACGAAAGCATACTGGCATACCCTTTTTAATAGCGATTATTTATTTCTTGAAAAAGGGCTGGCAGTTGGAAGTGTCTTAATTTCGGGTCTTAGGCAACGCACTTCAAGCGTGAGTGGTACTCTATATAGGGTACTGAAATTTCACAGTAACACACTGTAAAAAACAATTTCATACAAAATAGTACTCTATTTGGTAACTTATTCTTATGGCAGATAGAATGTTAACATCTGCGGCAGCGGCTTTGTTCAAAAAAAATTGATATACTTTCTTATAGCGAGGTTGTGTTGGATCGAACATTCTGAAACATGCTACTCAATCAGAACAGCGTTGAAAGAAAAGACAAAGATGTACAAGGTGGTCACCCAGAATCAGAATCAATTGGACGACAGCAAAAGACAACAATATTGGTAATATTCGTATTTATCCGTAAAATCCTTACATCACTCATTACAACTGTCGTGTGTGACTAGCGTGACTACCCGAATTCCAATCCATACGATACAAAGCCCGGAGAAAAACCGTACAAACTGGAAATTAAGTGGCCTTACGTATTTATATTTGCGTATTTTCATGTTGCATTTGTGATTGCAATTTTCACGCCCATTACTGCTCGGACCTTTTTGTGGGGTAATAAAATGAACGAATTGAAAAATTTGAAAAATTTGAAAAATTAAAAAATTTGTGAAAATATTAAAAAATTTAAAAATTTTGAAAAATTTAAAAAAATTTGAAAAATTTAAAAAATTTTGAAAAATTTAAAAAATACTAAATTTAGGAAAAAAAATTGAGGCGAGCAGAGCTTACCAAATACCAAAAGCGAACAAATTTGTTCTACCATACCCATCCACACACACACACTTAAAGGTGTTCTTATATGGGGCCTATATGGGAATTTCGAGGAGCCTTAGCTCCGAAACGAGGCCGGTTCCCCCCAATTTTTTTTTTCTGGAATGTCTTAGAATGACGACTAGAATCTACTCCCAAAATTTCAACAAAATCTAAAGAAGACTTTAGAAGATAGGAAACACGGACGGACGGACGGACTAACAAAGTAACGTTAGGATTTTTTCATTTCGTTTAAAGTACTGAAATTGACCAAAATGTATGGAAATGGGGCTTCTTGGAAGATTTTTTGCGTGGCCAAATTTTAAGCTGCAAGAACGTGTGATAGCTCGTTGAACTCGTACGGACGCCTAGTTTTTTTTAATGGTAATTTGGAGTCATTTGTATTTGAATTGTAGAACTTCAATATTTGCTGTATATATGGTTCCGCAGTCTACGACAAAAAATGTTTTTGAAATTTTTTCTAGTAATAGGACTTGCGTCACGGGCGCTATGCTAACGCGCGCCCATGATTGTGCTTTATACTGTCTGTCTCGCTGGGACATTTTTTGTTGAAGCGTGTGGCAAGGTTGTGTTTCGAGCTGAGGCGAGGAATATATTTCACACGACACGCTTCAACAAAAAAATGACCCAGCGAGCAGTACAATGCTTTGTTGCCTTGCGGCCAGAAAATGTGTCATTACTGTCTTGCTCAGAGCCGGTCTTTCGCATTCTCTGGTCAAATTTTTTGTTGAGGCGTGTGCGATGTGTTCGGCTCGAAATACAATTTCAACACACCACTCAACAAAAAAGGTCCCAGCAAGACAGTACGGTACT
The DNA here is from genome assembly GCF_014529535.1 of Bradysia coprophila. NCBI lineage: Eukaryota > Metazoa > Arthropoda > Insecta > Diptera > Sciaridae > Bradysia > Bradysia coprophila. The sequence goes on along the minus strand of NW_023503941.1, from coordinate 1,789,224 downwards.
ATTTCATGCTAGCGATGTGAAAATCCTTATTTTATCCACTATGAAGAGTTGTGAAAATGTCGTTCTGTTTTTATTCTGAGAGGCGTCATTTTAGGTGAGAAAATAGTCATTTTCTTCTCTAAAATGGCGGGTTCAGCGTGTAGAAATGATCATTTTCTCACCTGAATACCAAAACACGTATTTTATTTTATTTTCTTTAAAGTGGAAAAAAATAAGGATTTTCGCCACTATGAAGAGTTGTGAAAATGTCGTTCTGTTTTTATTCTGAGAGGCGTCATTTTAGGTGAGAAAATAGTCATTTTCTTCTCTAAAATGGCGGGTTCAGCGTGTAGAAATGATCATTTTCTCACCTGAATACCAAAACACGTATTTTATTTTATTTTCTTTAAAGTGGAAAAAAATAAGGATTTTCGCAAAATGCCCACATGAAAAACGTTGCGTTCACCTTGGGGAGAATTAGGAAATTCCACCTTGAGCGAAACTTTCCTATTTTCTCCCCTTGGTTAACAAATAACTATTCTTTTTTCTGTGTTGTAGGGTTCATGTATGGTGTGGTTTCCTCCTATGGTGTTACGGCTGGAGCACATCGTTACTGGGCACATAAATGTTACAAAGTGACGCGTCCATTGTTTTTCATTTTCTTGTTTTTCCAAACTACATCTCTGCAATATTCGGTCATCGATTGGGTGAGAAATCATCGGGTACATCATAAGTACTCGGATACCAATGCTGATCCCCATAATTCATGCCGTGGATTTTTCTTCTCTCACATCGGCTGGTTGATGTGTAAAAAGCATCCGGATGTGAAAAAATATGGGCAACGAGTTGATATATCTGATCTGACGTCGGATCCGGTGTTACGATTTCAGAAAAAGTAAGCAATTTTGCCGTTAGGTTTTCTGCGCTGTACGGCAGAACCAGGCATGAGCGCCGACGGAGAAACCTCGGCGGCGGCTAGCCGAAAAAAATTTCTCGTTGGCGGCGAAAAAGTCGGCTGGAGGTTCCTTTTAACTTTTTTTCAAAATAAAAACGTTTAGATAAATTCATGGAAAATGAACTAGTAAGCATGAAAAAGAAATTGTACGGAAAGCGAAAATGTAGGTAGATTAGGTTGTTCAAAGTGCAAGTGGAACTGGTCTTGTTACAAGCAAGTCTCTAAGTCTAAGGTTCACTAACACGTCAAGTTTTATTGCCTCAAAACTTGAACTAAATGGAAAATCATGCTCCGGTACACTCATTTAACTCATTAAGAAAATGGTTTTCGAGAAGAAATCGAAAGCTCACGAAAATCAAGTAAAAATTGAAAAGAAAAAAAATCGAGAAAATTCGCAAAGATCGATAAAGTTTTCTCAAATTTGTGAATTAACTGATTGTGCGCCTTCGGCTCGTTCCGCAAAGGTCATACTTGCCAAAACAACAAACTTAGAAGCAAGGACGTAATATGCCATTCTGGAAAATTCATGAAAATTCAAGAAAATTTTCAAAATTTTCTTAATTTTGTAAAAAAAAATTCAAAATGTACTTGAGCTGCTTAGGATCAACAGGAATCTCGGTTTTCAAAATTATTTCACCCATTCACCTTTCGAAATCTTTATTTCATTTTCCAGCCGTTTCAAGCCGGCTTGAGCCGTGTTTTTGGAACCGGCTCGGCTGCGGCGCGGCTTGCTCAAAAATGGCCGGCGGCGGCTTGATCGGCGGCTTGATCGGCGGCTTATTTTCGGCGGCGCTCATGCCTGGGCAGAACGTTGCGGCCGTTCAAATGTTCGCACTATTTATGTTTTTGTTTTGAATCCGTGCAGGTACTATTATCTGTTGGCCATGGTCTGTACATTTCTCCTGCCCATTTTTCTATTTATGTACTTTTTCGATTTGTCCTTCTGGACAGCGTATCACTGGCATATTTTTCGGTATATACTCTCGTTGCACCTAACCTTAAGCGTCAATAGTGTCAGCCACAGTTGGGGTAGTAAACCATTCGAAAAGTGAGTTCACTTCACAATCTCCTTGGATTATTACCATTCCGATGAAATGCCTTTTCTCACAACAGAGATATTAAAGCCACTGACACTTTCACCATCGGACTCTTGGCATTCGGTGAGGGCTGGCATAACTATCATCACGTCTATCCGTACGACTATAAAGCCTCGGAATTGCCAGGCTGTTGGTGGAATACTACTACTCTTTTCATTGACTTCTTTGTATGGTTGGGATGGGCATATGATCTAAAGACAGTGTCTGATGAAATGGTTCGACGTCGTGTTCTACGAACCGGAGACGGAAGTCACCGATACTCAATAGAAGAGAAGCAGAAAACGACAAAAGAATTGGTTCAATCATGCACGGGAGAGTGTAACGACGGAGAAGGAGAGAAGCTCAAAACTACGGCCGATCATATTAGTGATCATTACTGGGGATGGGGTAAGTTTTTGTTGTTTGTCGTAAAGGTTTAAACAATTTGGAAATTTTCCCCAGGTGATGACGATATGCTGCAAGTAGACATTAATGATGCGAAGATTATTAACCCGAAAGACGAATAGCTAACACAATCGAAACCAAATAAATTGATAAAATTGATGCACGCACATTATTAATTGAATAAAGCAGTAATACAGCAACGAGGTATACATGGTCCTGGTCCAGTGCCCATTCTCTCCGATTTTCGCTGACAGATGTCTTGACGCCGATGCGTAACAACATGACATAGCTTGCAAACATTTTGGCAATCAGTCTATCTATTTTCTGGTTACCTGGTAACCAAAACTGGAAGAGAAATCAGTTTTCTAAAAGAAAGCCTATTCTCTATGTTTTATATTTCGTGGAAAGGAGCGTAAGCTACTTGTTTCACATTTCGTATATAAGTGAACAAGCTCCTTGTCCTGCTTGCCTGCGAATAGCATTTCCATTAGTAATTGGACTATTCGCAGGCGCCTGCAAATAATCACTTCGTTTCTTAAAGCCCCGAAGCCTAATTTTGTTGTTCAGAAGTTGTTAGACTCTTGATTATTGGCAAATGATATCCGCAGCTATTCCCCCTAAGCCTGAATGTGAAGAGGGCGACGCGACACCTGACCACAAGGCCCTTTATCGGTATAACTAATTAAAAAATTTGTTCCCCATGATTCCTGACATACAGAATTCTTTCAGTATTCAAGCTCAACCGATTGCAACCGTTCTATATAGCCGTAGGTGCCAAAGGTTCCTTGGAACCAAATGGTGCGATAGAAAATATAAAAAAATTAAGAAACTTTTTCAGGGCTCCGAGTTGATTAATAATATCCGAAAATATCAAAAAACATCGAAATTTAAATAAGGCCTGCCCTATTTTCACCTGAACCTGATGTAATTTCGACCTAATCTGAATTAACCTGAACCCAGAAACGTGTAGACAATCATCAGGTTCGATTTGTCAAGTCAGATTTGAGGTTTAAGTAAAACAGGTTTAGGTCAGGTTTGTCTGTATGAATTAACGTTACCTGAAATGACAAAAAAAAACTCATTCACCCACTCACATATGCATCCCCACGACCACTACCAATGACTATAATTTCAGATAAATGCCTGACATTATTGTGGGAGATATGTAGAAAAACTATTTTTGCCACCCCAGACCAGATCATTCTTTCGCGAGTTCTAGCGTAAAAATAGTCTTACTTCGGTGAGGAAACTTTTTTGTTGCAAATTATTCGCGAAGGTCAACTTAATCAACCGCTCCATAGGACTGCGCCAATTTACTCTTACGATGCATTGGCAATAGATAAAGACCATTCCATTAGTTTTAGGTGTACTGGTGAATCTCCAGTGGAACTGAACGTGAAACACACCCTAAAAAAACATTTCTGATTTTTTTTTTGTAAAGTGGAAGCATTATAATTTGATCGATTCTATTCATTTTTAAATAATTGTAGTTTTCGAAGAAATCATTTCGAAAACATTACAGTATAAAAGCTTACACATGCGCATTAGAGCTGTTTGCTCGCGGTATACCTGCGGGTAATCCGTTCAAATGCACGTGTCTAAGCTATTATACTGTAATGTTTTCGAAATGATTTCTTCGAAAACTACAATTATTTAAAAATGAATAAAATGAGTAGAATCGATCAAATTATAATGCTCCGACTTTAGCCACGCCAGCCAACTAATACGTGCCGGCAGGACTAGTCTAGACGTGTTCTTTTGTTTTGTTCAGTTTGTTCGTATGGAACATTTTCAATAGTAATGTGGTTACAGGTCTTTCAAATATTGTTATTGTCGTTTTTAGTTATTTGAAACAGCTGCTCAAACAAATATTTAAATCAATCGGCACGTATGTTCTAGTACTTACAGTATAGGTATGTACCGACCGTCACCCACCCAGAGACGCAAAAATTACTTCGTTGTTATTTGAAAGACCTTGGAACAGACTTAACCCAATGAATCTCAGTTACCCTAGATTAAGATGTTTGGAAATGATTCTTGCAAATTTACGTGAAAAAAAACAATCCCAAACATCCACTGGTGTGGATTTAAACAAGATTTCTTAGCAAGTCGGTCTTCTGTCACTTCATAAAAACAATATTTTGACAAATTGACAGTGAAATTGACAAATTGATCGAAAATATCAATTGGTTAACAAATTATTTCTCACAAGACCCACTAGATGGCAGTTACATCGCTGATTTTTGTCGAAGTAACTAAAACAATTCCCACAATCTGTATCGTCCTTATCGAGGCAACGAGTAGCAACAACATCCGGTTTAAAAAAAATGTATTGTGCATCTCCATGCACACTCAATTTTTTGTGACAGATCGTACAAGTAACGTAACGAAGGACTAAACAAATTGTGGCGCACCTACAGGTCGGCGTTCAAAGCTTTGTTTCTTGAAAAAGCCTTGTTTTTTAGACTGCTAAAATTTAATATAACTAAAATTAGCCTCACAGTCAACTTTTATTCGAATACAAATTACTTATGTTTTTGACAAAATGCCCCTCTACTAATACCTGTCGACAAAAATAGCGTTGAAAAAATTATGTTCTGGAAAGTCTGCATCGCATCGGTCGCGTTAATCAAGATTTATTGTCACTGAAAGAACATTTCTGTGTAAAGTGTGAACATTTACATATCAATTTTTGTTGGCTTGTATTTTCAATTCATTTTCTCGCTAGTATCGTGTTTGCAAAGACAAGGATATTGTCTACTGGTATTAAAGCATAAAAACGTTGGAATTTTCCATTTTTCATATAAAGGATCGGAATATACTATACTTATCCTATGTTCTCTCTGGTTACATATTTAAGGGTGAAATTGTGAAATTTCGATTACAAACAGTTTAGAATAAACGAACGAAGTCAACTACAGCATTACGAATTTTGAATACACAATTTACCACGTTGACAGTGAGAAAATACCAAGGTAAATATAGTGAGGAGGTAATGTCATTCAGACGCGCGGCCTAGCACATAAGTTCGATGCCAGTGACATCTTTTTTTTAAATGATTGACTACTATTTACTTGTATTTCACAAAAATATTTTCACTATGTCACAACAGATGGTCCGACTTTCTATTCCATTTTTGCTTTCAATGAAGGGATGAGATGGCGTTTTTATCGAACTTTCGTGCCACCGCACATCTGATTCGGTTATACATGACATTACCTCCTCACTATATTTACCTTGGAAAATACGTCGCATGTTTTGATCGCAATGACAATATATTGCTTGACTAGGCAACCAGGGCTAGATTTTGACATATTTGTCAATACGCTATTTTATTGTATAAGAGGTCGTACAGAAACTAAAAATTCCAGGTGGAAAATATGTGATTTTAATGAAGTATTTGTTTTGTATCTAAAAATGAGTTAACGACGTGTTGTTTCTGAATGATAAGTGTCAAAACACCTTGTCAATTTAACTTTGCCAACGCACTTCAAGCAACAGTGATCATAGTCGACAGCTGTCAAATAGATTACTTTTTTGTATAAAATGGTTTTTTACAGTGTTTTACAAATATGTGACACACTGTCAACCAGGGCCTACTTTTTAGAAACTTTTAGAGAAAATCGAGAAAATCAAGAAACTTTGAGAAAATTCGAGAAATTTCGAGAAATTCAAGAAATTAGTTTCCAAAAAGTAGGCTCTGCTGTCAACTGTCAAGTTTCAGTACCCTATTTACAGTACCACTCATGCTTGAAGTCCGTTGACTTTGCTCAAGTTTTACCCGAAACTTTTAGTTTTAGTTTCTATGTGAAAAAGAGAAAACACTCGTAGGGGAACAATACATTCCCCTGTCAATTTCAAATAGTGCCTGTTTGAATGTGCTAGGGGTGTCGGGGAGTCTATGGTACATGGTTCTGACAGAACAGGTTAAGACCACTCTGAGGTGATCACGAAAGCGGTGACACACAAATTGCGTCAACGGCTACGAAGTTTATATGTGAAATAGAACTTGACAAATTAATTTTGTTAAATTGCTAATTTTTCTAAAACAAACATTTTCTTTAAGTTGATTTCACACACAATCTGCACTGAGTGCGTTTATCAATTTCGGTGTCACCCACCCTCGTGACTGTCTTAACCTGTTCTTTCAGAACAGGGTGCCACATTTTCGAAATCAATTTAATGTCTCTTTTTACAAACATTTTGTGTCAGTGATCCCTTTACACTTTACACGTTTTTTAGTGGTTGGCAGTTAGCACACGCGTTCTATTCTTGACATACGAATTCCATTTGTTCATGCACCCAGAACACGAAAGCATACTGGCATACCCTTTTTAATAGCGATTATTTATTTCTTGAAAAAGGGCTGGCAGTTGGGAGTGTCTTAATTTAGGGTCTTAGGCAACGCACTTCAAGCGTGAGTGGTACTCTATATAGGATACTGAAATTTCACAGTAACACACTGTAAAAAACAATTTCATACAAAATAGTACTCTATTTGGTAACTTATTCTTATGGCAGATAGAATGTTAACATCTGCGGCAGCGGCTTTGTTAAAAAAAATTGATATACTTTCTTATAGCGAGGTTGTGTTGGATCCAACATTCTGAAACATGCTCAATCAGAACAGCGTTGAAAGAAACGACAAAGATGTACAAGGTGGTCACCCAGAATCAGAATCAATTGGACGACAGCAAAAGACAACAATATTGGTAATATTCGTATTTATCCGTAAAATCCTTACATCACTCATTACAACTGTCGTGTGTGACTAGCGTGACTACCCGAATTCCAATCCATACGATACAAAGCCCGGAGAAAAACCGTACAAACTGGAAATTAAGTGGCCTTACGTATTTATATTTGCGTATTTTCATGTTGCATTTGTGATTGCAATTTTCACGCCCATTACTGGTCGCCATTTTTTGTGGGGTAATAAAATGAACGAATTGAAATATGAAATAGTGCTTTATACTGTCTCGCTGGGACAATTTTTGTTGACGCGTGTGGGAAGGTTGTATTTCGAGCTGAGGCTAGAAATATATCCCACACGACACGTTTCAACAAAAAAATGACCCAGCGAGACAGTACAATGCTTTGTTGCCTTCTTGCGGCCAGAATATGTGTCATTACTGTCCTGCTCAAAGCCGGTCTTTGCGACTTCGACTTCGACTGCGACTTCTACCAACCTGTTGAACAAGCTGTTTTCAGATCTGGTTTCAGCACAAACGACCATTTGCAGGTGATGAGAGCGCTTATTGAGAAGTGTCGTGAATACAACAACGACATAGTCTTGCTGTTCATTCATAGACTTCGAAAAAGCTTTCGATTCCGTGGAAACATGGTCGATATTGGACGCATTAGACGAATGTAGAGTAGACTCAAGGTACTCCAACACAATTCGATTTGTGTACAGAAATGCTACTTCATGTATAAAACTTCATAAGAGCACGGACAAATTCAGAATCGGCCGAGGTGTAAGGCAGGGTGACACCATTCCACCGAAATTATTCACGGCGATTCTGCAGAGTGTTTTTAGGAAGTTAAACTGGAGTAAAATGGGAATAAAGATAAATGGAGAGTACCTGAGCAATCTCCGCTTCGCTGATGACATTGTACCGATAGCAGCGAATCTAGGTCAGGCTCAGCTTATGCTACAACAGTTAAGTGAAGAGACAAGCAAAGTTGGCCTCAAGATGAACTTATCGAAAACAAAAGTCATGACCAACATCGGGGGCGATAGAGAAATCAAAATCGGTGACACTGTCATTGAACGAGTCGACAGCTATGTATATCTAGGACGTAAACTGAAGTTAGGTCTGGACCATCAGACTGCAGAAATAAGACGTAGGATTGGTCTTGCATGGGCAGCGTTCGGAAGACTCAGACTAATTTTCAAAAGCAAAATGAATAACAGTCTGAAACGTAAAGACGTTTTCGACACTTGTGTCCGTCCAGTGCTCACTTATGGAGCGGAAACGTTAACTTTAACGAAAGCATCCGAAGATAAATTGAGAGTGACACAAAGAGCCATGTGGAACGGAGTATGCTTGGAATAACACTCAGAGACAGAATGACGAATCAATGGATTCGACAACAAACCAGGGTCGTTGATGTCATGGAAAGAATAGCATCTCTGAAATGGAGCTGGGCGGGACATATTGCAAGAAGGACAGACGAACGTTGGACCAAAAAGATCGTGAACTGGCGACCATATAAAAGACGAGCTATAGGTAGACCACCAGAGAGATGGACAAACGGAATTAAGAATATTGCAGGTACAAACTGGCAGCAAATGGCAATGGATCGTACGAAATGGAAAGAAGTTGGAGAGGCCTACATCCAGCAGTGGATAGAAACAGGCTGAAAAAGAAGAAGAATGAGGAAAAAATACGGATTTTCGCAAAACGCACACATGAAAAACGTTGCGTTCACCTCGGGGAGAACCCCTTGGTTACCAAATAACTATTCTTTTTTAATTGTAGGGTTAATGTATGGTGTGTTTTGCTCTTATGGTGTTACGGCTGGAGCACATCGTTACTGGGCACATAAATGCTACAAAGTGACGCGTCCATTGTTTTTCATTTTCTTGTTTTTCCAAACTACATCACTGCAATATTCGGTCATCGATTGGGTGAGAAATCATCGGGTACATCATAAGTACTCGGATACCAATGCTGATCCCCATAATTCATGCCGTGGATTTTTCTTCTCTCACATCGGCTGGCTGATGTGTAAAAAGCATCCGGATGTGAAAAAATATGGGCAACGAGTTGATATATCTGATCTGACGTCGGATCCGGTGTTACGATTTCAGAAAAAGTAAGCAATTTTGCCGTTAGGTTTTCTGCGCTGTACGGCAGAACATTGCGGCCGTTCAAATGTTCGCACTCATTTTGTTTTTGTTTTGGATCCGTGCAGGTACTATTATCTATTGGTCCTTTTCTGCACATTTCTCTGGCCCATTTTTCTCTCTATGTACTTTTTCGACGTGCCCTTCTGGACAGCATATCACTGGCATATTTTCGGTATATACTCTCGTTGCACCTAACCATGTGCGTCAACAGTGTCAGCCACATTTGGGGTAGTAAACCATTCGAAAAGTGAGTTCAGAATCTCTTCGATTACTATTTCTGTGAAATAACGTTTCTCACAACAGAGATATTAAAGCCACTGACACTTTCACCATCGGATTCTTGGCATTGGGTGAGGGCTGGCATAACTATCATCACGTCTATCCGTACGACTATAAAGCCTCGGAATTGCCAGGTTGTTGGTGGAATACTACTACTCTTTTCATTGACTTCTTTGCATGGTTGGGATGGGCATATGATCTAAAGACAGTGTCTGATGAAATGGTTCGACGTCGTGTTCTACGAACCGGAGATGGAAGTCACCGATACTCAATAGAAGAGAAGCAGAAAACGACAAAAGAATTGGTGCAACCCTGCACGGGAGAGTGTAACGAGGAAGAAGGAGAGAAGCTCACAAATTTGGCCGATCATATTAGTGATCATTACTGGGGATGGGGTAAGTTTTTGTTGTTTGTCGTAAAGGTTTAAACAATTTGGAAATTTTCCCCAGGTGATGACGATATGCTGCAAGTAGACATTAATGATGCGAAGATTATTAACCCGAAAGACGAATAGCTTAATTGAAACCAAATAAATTCATCAAAGCGATGCACGTACTTTGTTGTGCAAATATCATTTGATGCAGTAATACAATTCTATCCAATTTTTGCTGAGGCTTAATGGTTAACAACATGGCACAGCTCGCAAACATTTTGGCTATGGATTTTCTATCATTACCCGTTGACCAAAAGTGAAACACAAATCTATGATAATGTTTCATAGACATGCATTACCTTCCGAAAATCGTAATTTCTAAACTTCATGAATCTTCGCCAGTCTCCTTTCAACCATACGGCACAGATTTCTTGTACTGTTGCTATCAGAATTCCAAGCCCAACCCTTGCAACCTAAATCAGTTCTCTATAGCGCTGTATCTGTAGTCCTGGGTGCCAAAGGTTCACTGGAACCAAATTGTGCTGATATCCAAAAATATCAACAACAAAAAACATTTAGCTAAGGCTCGAGCAGGTGAGGTTGTATCTGAACCTTACCTGAGTTACCAGAAGCCTGTTCAGTTTTGACCTGAAGCTGATATAATTTCGACACGATCTGAATTAACCTGAAAGCTGAAACGTGACGATAACCATCAGGTTCGACTTGTCAAGTCAAATTTCAAGTACACCAAAAAAACTAACAAATTTCAGGTTACCTGAAACCTGTCAGGTTTAAATAAAACAGGCTCAGGTTAAATCAGATTTGTCTTTATGAATCACGTTACCTAAAATTAATGTTTTTTCCCTGAAAAAAATCTCCTTCTCCATACGACTCCTCAAGACCACTACCCACGACGAAATTTTGTAAACTGACCTTTCTGTTTCGTTACACCGAAAAGCGTGAGGGGAAACGAGATAAATATATTGTGCTTAAAACGGCCAATAAAGTATGAATCATACGATCCGATTATATTATTCGGAAAGTCGGGTTTCAGGCTTCTTTCCAGTGACGATTTCATTGATTGAACTTTCAGTTTTTTCCTTGATTCCAGCCATTAAATTAATGACATTAATAGACGCGATCAATTAAATACATCAGGTCCGGCGAGACCTACAGACAAACTAGTCAAGTCATAATATTGAATATGAATCAATTTGCAATTTTTTGTTCGCTTTGTGTCCATTAAACCCGACATTCACCTTGCACACACTCTGCATGCAAATGGATGACTCAGTTACGTCATTTGCCTAATTAGTGTTTTAGTTCTTGGTTCACATTCGTCTAAGGCTGTCATCACCTCTCTCAATTCTATAAAAAACGAGCCATCAGAACAGTCGGAGCGTTTGCTGCGACTGAGCCCCGTACAAACCCGTATATCTATTGCGTACGTGACCCTAGTGCGTCTGTCACCCTACTTTGACCGTAAGCCTATTGCGCCGGTTAATGTAGTTAAAGTAAAATTATTATGTAATATGTACATCTTACAAATTGCGCATAGCGCAATTACGAAGCCCCGTACGACGTTCCTTTCAAATGAAACAAAAATTTCAAATCGCCCTAAAATTTTATTTTTTTGAAGGGCCTAGTCCGAGGACCCAAATTTAAAATTTTTTTCAACTACATTCTATTCGGCCTTTGATTACCTTCCAAATGAAACAAAAATTACGAAAAACGGATGAAATTTGCTCGAGTTATATGTAAAATACACATAGGGCCCTAGTATCGGCCTCAGTCCGAGGACCCAAATTTAAATTTTTTTTCAACTACATTCTATTCGGCATTTGATTACCTCCCAAATGAAACAAAAATTACGAAAAACGGATGAAATTTGCTCGAGTTGTATGTAAAATACACATAGGGCCCTAGTAGCGGCCTCAGTCCGAGGACCCAAATTTAAAATTTTTTTCAACTACATTCTATTCGGCCTTTGATTACCTTCCAAATGAAACAAAAATTACGAAAAACGGATGAAATTTGCTCGAGTTATATGTAAAATACACATAGGGCCCTAGTATCGGCCTCAGTCCGAGGACCCAAATTTAAATTTTTTTTCAACTACATTCTATTCGGCATTTGATTACCTCCCAAATGAAACAAAAATTACGAAAAACGGATGAAATTTGCTCGAGTTGTATGTAAAATACACATAGGGCCCTAGTAGTGGCCTTAGTCTAAGGACCCAAATTTAATTTTTTTACAACAACATTCTATTCGGCCTTTGATTACCTTCCAAATGAAACAAAAATTACGAAAAACGAATGAAATTTGCTCGAGTTATATGTAAAATACACATAGGGCCCTAGTATCGGCCTCAGTCCGAGGACCCAATTTTTTTTTTTCAACTACATTCTATTCGGCCTTTGATTACCTCCCAAATGAAACAAAAATTACGAAAAACCGATGAAATTTGCTCGAGTTATATGTAAAATACACATAGGGCCCTAGTAGTGGCCTAAGTCCAAGGACCCAAATTTAATTTTTTTTCAACAACATTCTATTCGGCCTTTGATTACCTTCCAAATGAAACAAAAATTACGAAAAACGGATGAAATATACTCGAGTTATATGTGAAATACACATAGGGCCCTAGTAGCGGCCTTAGGCCAAGGACCCAAATTTAATTTTTTTTCAACAACATTCTATTCGGCATTCGATTACCTTCTAAATCAAACAAAAATTACGAAAAACGAATGAAATTTACTCGAGTTCTATGTAAAATACACATAGGGCCCTAGTAGCATTTCACTTCTAAGGCCCTAACTCACGGTCCACTCACCCGATTTTAAAAAACTTTTTTTTCCTGGATTGGTATTGACATCATTTACATTTCCATCGTTTTATTTGCCATAAATATCACCAAAAGACCTTAAATCACTTAAGTGGCCCTAACTCACGAAGGGCCGACCCGAATATGCCCATCTTCGAAGTTAGCCTCACTATTTCGACTATCTTTCAGGGAAATTTTTTTGAAATTGGATTTGATTTACTCAAGATATCGACGTGACAGACGGACAGACGGACAGACAAAATTTTTATTGCAGATTCGTCATCTATGAACATAGGCAAACACTTTGCCCTTACCGTCTGCTTCGAATTCCATCAATTACACACGGCATCGTAATCCTATAAGCCCCTTTGTCAGTGGCGCTTCTTCATAGAGACCAATTGGACCATGGTCCAGGGCGCTGGTAAAATGGGGCGCTGGAATATGCGAACAAAAATTTCATACTTTGCATGAAAATTCATGGGATGTTGCCTCAAAGGAAAAAAAAGTCCGCTGCGCGGCCTTCCTATCATAACACTGACATCTTTCGAATACAGTATGAGGAAATTACGCAGACCGCTCAAGTCTTTATCGTCATCCCGCCAGTGTAGAAATTGATAGTTTACTTTATTGATTTAGATCATATCTCTAAACGAGGAATTGAAGGAAATACTAGAAGTTGAAAAGTTACAAGGAATTGACTGGAAATACGAGAAATTTGACGTAAATGAAAGGAAATACGGATAAGTATGACAAACGAAAGAACTAAGCGAATGAAAAAAAAAACTTGATCTTCTCACTCGCTGCAGGTTTCCGGTCCTAGCTATTCGGTTTGTAAAATACAGTTCACTCACTGATTGATCCTTTCATTTACTTTCAATTTCTCGTATTACCAGTCAATTCTTGTAACTCCTTCAATTTCTAGTATTTACTTCAATTCTTATTATTTACCGGATACTTCGGCAGCTACGACACATTTCGACGGTTTTTGTTCGTTTTCTTTAAATTTGGAGGAAATCTTAGAAAATTATCGGAATAAAGAAAAGGAAAGAAAAATTTTAGAAAAATTGTTTCTAAAAAGTAGACAATGAATTGGATAGTAACAGAAAATATCGTGGAATTCTTAGAAATTATTAGGAATTATAGGAAATAATAGGAATCAAAGTGCAAATCCGCCAAAACGGAATGTACTTTTCTCCTCGTCTCTGGTTCAATTTACAGTCGGAGAAACATAGATTTCGGGATTTTAAGAGGCATCATCGTTTTCATCGTTTTTCTGTATTCTCTCATTTCGCATGTAATTTCAAATGGCAATTGAGAGAATTATTTTCGAGCTTAACCGCAGAATAATGTGAATGGATTAAGGGACTGGCAGTCCTACATGTCCTGCTGCAGGACACGAAACATACATTCAGAATCCTTTTTCAAAAATGTAGACCAATGACGACCGCAATAACGACCACGAGTTTGCTAGCTTTCAACAGAGAATAGATTTGGCTGTAGCAGTTTGAACAGCTCTGAGGAAACTGAGCAGTTTATGGAAATTTCGTTAAATTTTTCTGCTCACTTTTCTTGGAGTTGGTCATTGACCAGTGGTTAAACGAATACAACGAAAACTAAGTTTTATTTAAAGCTTACACATTCGTAACACATATTGCGGTCGTACATTTTTTAAATCAGATTCTGATGAAAAGATATTAACAAAAATGAAGTACGTGACACACAAATGGCTGTAATTTTAGCTAAGCATTGATGCCTCCTAAAGAAAGAAAAATTTTCTCGGGGTATTTGTTCAATCCTGGAAGACTGAATCAGATATGATCAAGGGTAGTGTTTGGTAAAGGCTTGCTTGAAGTCGAAGACGCATGTCTCAATTTTTTTACTCTAATCTCACAAATAAATTTTGACCTATAAATATATTTACAAAATAAAAACAATCAAAAACGAGGCGCTAGATTGTAATGGTCCAGGGCGCGCAGTATGCTAGAAGCGCCTCTGCCCTTTGTACTTCGTACGGGGCTAAAAACTCAGCTGCGGAAGTAGAGATTAAAGGAAGAGATTAAAGCCAACCTGACACTTTCGGTCAAACCGTTCAAATCTGCCCATAAAAATAGTTCAGGAAATCCATTTTTCCAATTTATTTCATTTCAATTGTTGAAATAACTTATCTACACTCGAATGTGAAATTTTTGAGTGAGCCTCCTAATCTAGCGACGGATCAAACGATGGAAATAGCTTCTTGTGTATTTATTGACCTCGGTCTCGCCCCGAATGGTTGAATTTCCCACCAGAAGTATCATTTCCATCATTTGTCCCATTCGGTAACTATAACGGACTGTAATCTCCTGAGTATGATTTGTCTTTCACTCTCTGACAAGGCATTACTGGGTATACGACTGGTATTGAAACAGGGTATGGAAAATCCTTTTTTCGTCCATGTCTGAAAAGAGGGTATTCCACACCCAGTTTTAATCAGGGACTATTTTGTTGGAAAAATGAGAAAAATTAGGAAAAGAAATTGTAAAAGGTGAATCAAGGCAGAGAATATAGAGAAAAATCGTAGATAACAGTGTATTATCGTATTCAAAGACGATTACAATTTAATAATGCGAGAAGTATCGCGTTTGTAATCTTGTGCCTTTGGAAAAACTCAAACCTTAAACCATTCTTGTTCGGTGGACTTTGTTCCATGTCTTGGCTTACGCTCCTTCTGATTAAGCCAATAATTTGTAGCTGAACTGGGATCACACTCTACTAAATCACACATGCGCGTAGATATTGTCGAAAAATGTTTGCTGCGATAGAAGTTGTCTGTCAGTGTCCTTGTACTTGTTATAAACGTCTGGAAATCAATTTAAAGCTTACTACCAACTGTGAAGGATGATTGATCTAGGGATATGTCTTACTGATAACATTTTCGAGACATCAGCTGAATGTGGTTTTATTGGACATGCTCTGGCTAGAGCCAACTTTAACACATCAAAATGTTTGGATGAGTCTCGTTCCAACTTCAGAACATTCTGTAGGGGATCTTTTCTTTCCTCAGGGCTAAACTTTGCAGCTTCAAAATATTCGATACGAAAGACGTCAGAATCCATCTCTTTGAGAACTACTAGTGATACACTCATTATGTTGTGAACTAAACGTTCTCATTGCACTCACCACTACCAAAATATTCTAAACTACGAGCTATTGTTCGTCAAAGTTTTACATTAATTAAACCGTTGAATACTTGATGGATGGATCTAAATATTTCGAACGAATAGTACCACTCTAACAAACATGGCAGACGCAGACGCGTCGAAAGAAATGTTGTTAAGATCCAAGGCTGTATACTTTGGGGAGGTCACGCAGATGCAGATACGCGGGTTACACACCACGTTTCATACAAAAAATTCACCACACCATACAAATTCAATTTTGGTGAATTTGTTTGTATGGAAAAGGTGTGTTCCCGCGTATCTAATAAAATGGCGATCTGCGTGACCTCCCCAAAGTATACAGCCTTGATTAAGATCTACCGGTTATGCGTTGTTCGCTTTGTTGGAAAAAGAATTTCAGACCGAAATTCCAACGCTGATAAAAAATGTTTTAAAATTCTTTGAATACAATTGTGCGTTGATATTGGCAAAGCTTGATGATGCTTCCATAACATCGATTGAAGAAAATATACGAAACGACATATCAGCTGCAATTTTGCTACCAGGGGAAAAGTTAGAGGACTATCTGGGACGATTCACTAAGTGCCAAGGAAAGTTTAAATTTTTGGACGGACGTCGGAAATGGTTAGCATTAATAGCTCAAACTTGTCGTCGTTTCGTAAAAGCGACATTGATCCACCTCCAGCAAGTGTTCCTTCACTTAACGTTCCAGTGCCGACTGAAAATAGTAATTCTCATTTCCAAGTTCTAATAAATGCCTTTGTTTAGTGTTTCGAATCGAGTCCTCTGACGTTCCATGTGGTCGACCAACTTGAATTGGGCCAAGTAGTGTTGAAATGCCCAGTTTCCGAATGTAACCATTGCATTTCCTTATAGGTTTGTTCCAAGGTCATTTCGAAATCATGTCCGGAGCGATAGCGGAGGACTTGACGCAGTCTAACTTCCAAAAAAAGAACGAAGAACTTTTTTTGAGACGCGGCAACTATATATAGGCGAGAATTTAAGTTTCTTTCCTTTGGCCTGTCTCACCACAAATCCTATTCTATCTTATTCGCGCTTCAAATACGAGCAAAACGAGCTATCACTCGACTATGTAACTTTAAAATTGCCGGAGATACATCGTTTTGAAGTTGGTCATTTTGATAGAAAATGCACCAAATTGACTTTTCCCAAACAATCAAAATCTTTCAACTTACTCTGTATGTTTCTGTCTATCTATCTATCTATCTATCTATCTATCTATCTATCTATCTATCTATCTATCTATCTATCTATCTATCTATCTATCTATCTATCTATCTATCTATCTATCGACGGTCGATCTCGGAAACTAGTCAGCCAATCTCCATGAAATTTTGCAGGAACCTCAGGGTGGGCATAAAAATGAAAATGTGATACGCCATTACCCCAGGAAAAACCAGAATTTTGTTTTATTGGCCGAAGTGGTTTCTGAGTGTGGTTTTCGAGGGTCGGGAACGCGTTTTCGGCTGTAGCTTAGCTGTATTGAAACCGACAGAGGCGTGCGACCCATCAAATGAAAGGTATTCGTAACACGATTCGAACAAAAAAATAATTAAAAAAATCGGGGCAGATTCGTTTGAGCTAGAGTGATTAGAGTGACCAAATTTTGAGCTACTCGAGCGTAGGATGAAAGGACTAATATTTTTTTGGGTTATGAGAGATAGAGAATTACTTTCTTCGGCAAAGTCTCAGAGTTTTACGAGTAGAACAGAGGGGCATATGTGAAAATTGTCGAAAGTTGGAAATGGGTGGGTCAATTGGGGTTTTGGAGATATTTCTTGAATGGTGGCAGATAGAGAATTACTTTCTTCGGCAAAGTCTCAGAGTTTTACGAGTAGAAAAGAAGGGCATTTGTGAAAAATGTCGAAAGTTGGAAATGGGTGGGTCAATTGGGGTTTTGGAGATATTTCTTGAATGGTGGCAGTTAGAGAATTACTTTCATCGGCAAATTTTCGATTTTCGTCAAATTTTCGATTTTCGTCAAATTTTCGAATTTCGTCGAATTTTCAAATTTCGTCAAATTTTCGATTTTCGTTAAATTTCGTCAAATTTTCGAATTTCGTCAAATTTTCGATTTTCGTCAAATTTTCGATTTTCGTCAAATTTTTCGAATTTCGTCGAATTTTCAAATTTCGTCAAATTTTCGAATTTCGTCAAATTTTCGATTTTCGTCAAATTTTCGATTTTCGTCAAATTTTCGAATTTCGTCGAATTTTCAAATTTCGTCAAAATTTTCGATTTTCGTTAAATTTCGTCAAATTTTCGATTTTCGTCAAATTTTCGATTTTCGTCAAATTTTCGAATTTCGTCGAATTTTCAAATTTCGTCAAATTTTCGATTTTTGTGAAATTTCGTCAAATTTTCGAATTTCGTCAAACCAAAATTTTACCAAAAAAATCTGCGTCGCATGTGGCAGATAAATTTTCCTGCTGGTCTGTTCCTGAGCAGATTTTTTTGGTAAAATTTTGGTTGTTTCCAGTCAAATTTTGTTTTGGGTAAAAATTATTTGGCAGATGATGAGATAAAACTACGCCAGCTTGTTTGAACTAAAATTGGGTGTAAAATTTAATTTTTGCGTAACGAAGCTGAAAGCGTCAACTCTAGCGATATCATTCATTTTAGAAATTGTACTTCAAAGACTGCGTCACACTTTTCTCGAAGAGATTTTTGTTGGGATACTGTCTAACGTAATATTACCAACATTCATCGTACTGTTTCCGAGTTCTAATAAATGCCTTTGTTTAGTGTTTCGAATCGAGTCCTCTGACGTTCCATGTGGTCGACCAACTTGAATTGGGCAAAGTAGTGTTGAAATGCCCAGTTTCCGAATGTAACCATTACATTTCCTTATCGTTTTCACGATATCCGAAATATAACAAAACGAAACGTCCTCGGCGGGGTGCGAGTGGAATGGAGAGTTAGAGAGATTTTTATGCTCGGACTCGCTTAACTTAAATTTTCCTTTAGTTTCGTAAGACTTGATTTCCGCTTACCGAAAATGTACTCCGTGTGAGAAACAAAATGGAATTTTTTCAACTTTTGCTTTGTTTAATGAAAATTGATGAAAAATGATGAAAAATAATGAAATTAAAATGTTCGTTGAACTTATAGAATGTGTGGGTGCTCAACACCGTTTAAGACAGCGACAATACTTGTGTTGACAGTGGTAGCACAAAAATGTTTGAAGTTCATTCAGTGTTTTCGACGAAGTACAAATATTTGTCCGAACTTCAAAAAATTGTGTGCAAGCGCACTACAAAAACTGACAACATCTTAAACGGGATGGACGAGCCACAAATTTTTCGAATTTTCCGCTTTTACTGCTTGAAAATTGTCCACACTCCCGTTTCAATTTCCAAGCGATAAATTCGATTATGATTTTCCCAGCCTGGTGAGCTACACCTCATAATGACTTCCGGCGAGACCTCGATGTCAATGACCGGTCGACCGAAAACTGTTAACGACAACGTTGCACTATGCGTGTACGTACAACCTCTTGGTATGTTGCCAGTTGTTTCCACACGTTCGATGCTGAAGTCCGATACACAGAGGCGAAAGACTCGTGTATTGTTGAGATGATAGTCAGTACTGCATGACTCTGGCTTATGAAAGCCTTCACATGAACAACCCGTACCGCCGATTATGTAGATGTATTCCTTTCCGTCCATGAGGACATAAGTTGCGGTGTGGAAATCGGTCGGTGGAAACACATTCAGAGGATATCCGTATATGGTGACATGCTTGTCATTCGACGTACCCAACATCTCTTCGTTAAATTTGTCGTTCTGATAATTCTTTGCAACGGGAAAATTACTTGGAATAGGAGGTGCGCAGAAGGAGTGACCTTTCACGACACGTGGTCTTTCGATGACGACAACATCATTGTAGATTTGGAAGTCCGGATCATAAGAATCTTCGTGCTCGCCTCCAATACAGACTAATCGTCCATCCGGCAGATATGTTTGAGTAGCACCAAATCGAGCAAAACACCAGACTGGCTTATGGAAGTCCAGCTGATGCTGCGAGTCTTTACGAGCATTATATCCTGTCAATTGTGGATTACAGATCATATATTTCCAGAACGGCTCCTCCATTAACGTCGGATTTTGCGTTCCGAACCGAAAATGTCTGCTTCCAGCCAGCTTATTCACGAATTCTTTACGTTCCTGTTCATTCATGTTACACTGGCGATAATTATGACGAATCTAGATGATAATTATACAAAACACCGAAATTAGTAAACACTTTAACTGCTATGCGACTCACAGGAATTTCACCTTGATATTTTTCGGACACGAATCGTTGAAAATATAAAAATATTTGTTGAGGCACTAACTTTCACAACAATGTCCACAAACAGACTAACGCCAAACAAAATTGATCCCAAGCGCAGTACAAAATATTAACCGACTCGGTTAGGGGTTATTTACTAAACGTTATGCAACCACTTTTATAGTGTTGGTCGGTATATGCATTCATTAAGGGAATTCACGAAGTGAAATATTAATCAGAATTTTTACTAATGACACCCGCATCATACGATAAATTAAAAGTTGGAAATACAAAATTTTGAACAACCGACCTCTCGCTTATGAGGCGAGTGCTCAATGTATCAAACCACGGAACCACGTTCAGTCAGGTTTCATTAGTAAAAATTGGGTGACAGGAAAAATCTTCGAGTGTATTATCGTTGCAGCGGCGATAATATCGTTTCATGGACGATAATATCGCTGCTCGGACGATATTATTGTTTCAGAAAAAGGATATTATTGTCGTCAATAATATCGTTTCACGGGTGATATTATCACTGCAGAAACGATAATATCGTTGCATAAAACGATATTATCGTCGCAAAAACAATAATATCGTTTCAATCGGCGATAATATCGTTTTCTGTACGATAATATCGTTTCATGGGCGATATTATCACTGCAGAAATGATAATATTGTTGCATATGAAACGATATTATTGTCGTCTGATACGATATTATCGTCGCTCGGACGATAATATAGTCGTTGAAAACAATAAAATCGTCACACCGACGATATTATCGTTTAGGAAAGCAATGCAACATTCACAATGACAAAATATACTCAATATATTTCACACATCCCGTATATCTTGTATATCTCCAACGCACTTCGAAGTGTACAGCGAAGTGCGTTTATATCTCGTATAAGTTTGCCAGTTTTGGTCAAACAAAATGCCATACCAGTGTTAGCGGACGATCTCAGGAAGCAAGGCAAGGAGGCAAGGTAATGAGTTTTTCAATTGGTCCAATGTCTACCGATAAGACTTTGAAAAAAAAAATCGTATTGATGACGTCATAATTTCAACGTGTTGTCGCTCAACAGTTGTGTATCTGATCTAAAACCTAATTAGTTTACCGAAGTCCTGTGATCGGAGACATTTTGTTTGACCAAAATCCGTCGAGATGAAATTGAAGTATTTTTCAGTTGACAGTTGTCAAAATAAGCGAATATACAAAAATGTACGAGATATACCGAGTATATATCCAGGTTCGTGAATTCCCTTAAGTAACACATGTACGGCACGGATATGTTATTTTAGTTTGTGTAAGCAAGTGACTCTCAAGGACCACAAAACTGAAAGAGAAAGTACTTTTATACCAATACTGTTACAAAGCAGGGTCTATTTTCGATAGCAATTTGAATAATTTTTGGAGAATTTCTTAACTAGAGCTAATTAATTAACATCAAGATCACCGGTGTGATAATTTTTGCACATGAAACAATCACGTTTTCAAAATTTTGTTTATCTCGTTCGAAGAAATATAAGAAAAAATTTGTGACTTTCCATTTGGTTTTACGTTTTGGGAAAGCGCGCGAAATAATGTCATACAAATATTTGAAAATAATTGAAACTCTGCATTTCTCAATTTCCTTTTTCTCTTCGTTTTGATTGAAACATAGTTCGATTACATATATATACATACACTCTTATGCGCGCGAGACAGCAGTATCAGCATGAACGTACGTAATGTAATAAATACGAAGTCTTTTATGTGGATTGAGAAACTGTGGTATGTAAGGGGCCATTCACAAATTACGCACGCTCTTAAGGGGGGAGGGGGGGTTTGACAAAAGCGTACGCTTCATACATTTTTGAAATTTTCTCCATACATTTTCGCGTGCAAGGGGGGAGGGGGGGTCTGAAATTTCGAATTTAGTGCGTGCGTAATTTGTGAATGGCCCCTAAGGAAAGCGAATAAAAGTTTCAAAGTTTAAATTACTGTAGTGGTCAGCTGCAGAAAGTACTCTATTTTACATGAAAATGTTTTTACAGTGTGTTACAGTTGCGTGACTGCGTGACACACTGTCAAGTTGCAGTACCCACTCATGCTTGAAGTGCGTTGGCACAGGCAATCTTTACGTGGAAGTGTGACACGAGTCCTTTTATCCAATTACAAAAGGAATGATATCGGGAATAGTGAAGCTTCGATACGCAATGCGGCATACTTTGAAGATTCGACTTTCTTTTGTTTAAAATCCTTTCTTTCAGAACATTGCGTATATTAACAATTTCTCTTGCACTGGTTTACAGACAGACGAAAAGCTGTCTTTTATTTCATTTTTTTAAACAAATTTTTTGAATCAGCTCTTCGCTTACACTTTCCTCATCATCTGCCATTTGGGACGTTTTTCTTTTTGCTTGTCGAAGCTGTAAAAGCGTCACACCCACCGATATCAGTTCCTTTGTAAATGGATGGGTTGGACAACGGCAGTCACAGAGAACGGACGTGTTTATGCGTTGCTCTCTAAAAGTGTTTCTTTTGTGTGGCTGTGTGTGAATTCATTTTCGATTTTGTCTAATTTCTGTGCCAACTTTTACGGCTTTGGTGTTTTTATTTTGCTGTAATGTTTAAATGGTGAAATTATTTTAAAGGTTTTATTAACGAAGTCAAAGTGTTGTTCTCGTAGGTCATTTTCTCTTTGATCAATAAAGTCGTTCTCGCCTCATTGTGCGATATCAACAATTGTGTTATTTCCTTTGTTATTTAACATGTGCTTCGTGGCGTCGGTTTACGGATTAACAATCGACTCTACCAGAAGCTAATGCTAAATTACGTGCTCGATTAATGTACGAAAATGACACATTGCCGTATGGCATCTGGCAGTCAATTTTAGTGCAGGTAAGGTACAAACGCTTCGGGTTCTCATTTGACACCCCAAAACCACATAGCAAATTTTTACAAATTTGCTGTGGTACAATCCCAAGATACAGAAACTATCTTGTACTCCAAAATGACCGCGAGGTTTAACAGATCTATTGATTGATACGTTGTATGGATGTCAAGGGATATGACGAAATACGAATCATTCAAACGCTACAACCTGCAACGCCAGAACGAGTTCAGTCACATGGTGGCATGGCGATTTATACGAAGAGGCAACTCATGGCCTATGGTGATTAGACACTTGCTATTACCTAAAACTAATAGCCGTAACCGTAACAAAGTCGGAAATATCAAAAAACCCAACATTCGCTTTCTCCATAAAAGAAACCATATCGACATAATGTCAATAGTAGAAAGAGCTACAACATGACAATGTTGATAGCGCCATCTTTGGGAAAATGTACAGGTCAATTAGTGATGGTTGTGGTATTCGCATACCACCCACGGCTTGGAGAATTCACAACGTATGGGACGTTAACACACGGTCGATTTGTGAACAATCTAAGTCGGGAGAGATATGATGTAAAATCACAGTCCATATGATCAAGAGACTTGTACAATAGCACAACAGGCCCATCTGAGGCTTAGGTGCTGGGCTTACACCCTCCCATCTAATCTAATCTAATCTAAAATGGATAATAGGACTTGCGTCACTCTGCTACTGTATGTGGTTTTTGAGCGATATCAGTTTTTTTGTTAGTATTGCGCCATATTTTTAATTGAATTTCCGTGGCTTTGCGAACCTGTGCGATTGCACCATCTCCTAAACTCAGCCGAAAGACACCTTAAACGGTTATAGCTCCCAAACTCTATAAATCTGTCTTGCACCAACGCACTTCAAGCAAAAGTGCTATTAATGACAGCTGCCAAATAGAGTACTATTTTGTATGAAATTTTATCCCCACTCTTTTTACAGTGTAAAATTTTGTGTGGAGCACTGTCAAGTTTCAGTACCCTATTTAGAGTACCACTTTTGCTTGAAGTGCGTTGCTTGCACACGAACTTTCTATCTGTCATATTTTCCGCATTGTTGGTCACATATCTCAATAGCTTAAAAAAACGCTCTTAGCTTCCAAATTATAGACTTTTATGAAAATTCCACCAAATTAAGTTCTTAGGATTCCGTCTTTGGCATACTCTGAAATTTTCACTCAAATCTACCGAGTAATTCAATTGTTTCACCTTGAGAAAGTAAAAAAGATTGGTAAAATTTATCGATTTCAAAACGTTTGAACCTCCGTTTCTTCATTCAAATTTCGAAAGTTTGAAATTTAATTTCTCGACCAAATCTTAACCGATTTTGACGTGCGATTTGCTAATCCGAAAGTTTTGATGTTGTTAATCTTTTGTTTTACAAGCCCGAGCACAAGCCTCCTTCCGGGGAGTTTCAATCTTCAAAGAACTTAAATTTCCGAGAATTTCCAGACTTCCTACCAATTTCTCACTATTTTGCAAGAGACGTTAGCATTTGAATCTGTCAGAGTTTCAACAAATTTCCGACTGTTAGAATATCACTGGATTTTATAGCGCAAAGTCCCAAGGTTCTAGTCGCTAATTTTTCATCCATCCGACGTGAATAACCTATTTTCTCCATTCAAATGCGGTGACAAGATGGCGTTTTGTTGACAATCTTTTTGATGACAGTTTGGGTGAGAAAATTTTTCTTTTCTCAACTATTGTTTTTCCTATGGGGTGTGCGTCTGGAACAAAAGTTTTTTTCTCTTCGCAACTGTCAATTTGGCTTTGGTTTTGAAAAATAGCGGAACAAATTGAGGCATTTGTTTCGCTATTCATGCCCTGTATGGATGAAAAGTTATGTGCTCAGCTCGGGAAGAAATAGGAAATTCAAACTCGGCCGAATTGCAGTCCTCGCTTCGCTCTGGACGGAAACTATCGAAGTTGATCTATGAAATGGTTCGTTTATGTTAGCTTAAGAGCCAGAATTGTGGCGGATACAAACGACAAAGTTTCATTGATTAAACATTCTATCCTCAGTGTATTTCCTCTATTCCAACCAGTCCAATGATGGACTTGATCAATTAAATAAATTAAGTCTGACGAGACCTGCAAGCAAACTAGTCTCTCGGTGGATAATATTGTGTGAGCAAATTCGAAACTTTGTTTGCAAGCTCCGGAGTACTGGCGGCCAATATTCGTCTCGCCATAAAATCTAGCGGTTGACCTGTTGGATCACACGTGTAACCACCGGCTTCTCGGACAATTAAATCTCCTGCAGCAATGTCCCAAGCATGAATGCCAAACTCGTAGTTACAGTCAGCAGCGCCTAGAGCCACCATTGCCATGTTCAATGCAGCAGATCCGAGAGCTCGAATGCTTTATAATTGAATGATTTTCCAGATCAAAAACCAATTTTACTTTCGTACTTAGAGGAGTATACTACATACCCATGAGCGGATTCGACAAGTTTGCGAATATTGTCCATGGTCACATTCAACTTTTCAGCGTCTCGGCTGGTACCAAACTCTGCGGTGATTAGTGCCTTCGACAAATCGGTTTGACCCGACACGTGAATTCGACGGCCGTTCAAAAATGCGCCCTCGTCCTTGATGGCAGTGAACTTTTGATTCAAAATTGGATTGTAGATGATGCCGATTTGTGGAGTTTTATTGACTAGCAACGCCACCGACACACCTAATAGGTGAGTAGAAAAATCATCAAAGTTACAAACGACGCCGCTTAACTTTACCGCCTCTTACACGAATGCGGGAAACTGTGAACAAAGTTCATCGTTCCATCGACAGGATCGATAATCCAAGTCGGTAGATCGGTCAGCTCGGCTTTTTTACCGTCACTAGTCTCCTCTTCACCGATGAATCTGAAAAGAAAATTGAGCAAACGTGGCAGCACGATTCGGTTCGACATTGCGAATCACATCAATATATTTGACATATACCGATGCGTTGGGAATTCGTTGGACAGGTTTGATATTAACAGCTTTTCCACTTCTTGATCGGTTTCGGTTAGCAGGTCCATGTCGCACGATTTCTGTGAGATCGTCTTCTTTTGATCATTTCGGCTGGCAATTATCTGGAATCAAATGAAAATGTCGAATTTCACATTTTGGACCAACGTTGCATTTCATCGATTTCGTTTTGTCTTTGCTCTCAAGAACTTAATTACACTTAGCTAATGCTAGTCCGCGCTGCTATGTCATCTCTGTCACTAGGAACTTTTAAAATATTTTGACTATTGGAGTGATGGAGTGATGGAACGCTAGGAACCAAACTCTAAAGATCTCAATATTTCCCTTACCGAAGGAAGTCCTTTACATCCGAGAGTTTTCGCACTGGGAAGAAGACAAACGTTTTGGATGGAATTCTAGGAACTGACCTATAGACATCTCAATCTTTCCTCAAATCTAGAAGAAACTAAAATAAACTGAAGAAAGGCGATTTTTTGAGTGAAAATGGTGAAAATTGACTTGGGCGGTCAATATTTCTCAAATTTTTTTTTCAGAATTTTTTTTTAGAAAACTTCTGATGACCAGGGAAATGAGTATCAAAGCTATCATTGGGGAATTCACAGAAAAATTTAGAATACCCATGAACGTTGAACGGGCAATATTAGGGCGTATCGAATTTTGCAAATTTTAAGGACCGCGATAGCCTGTGTGCGGAAAACGTAGATCATCGAAAACTGTGTCCGGGCATGTGGTTGATGGATCCGATGGAGCCATGGAAGAGTTCAGCTACTGTCATGGAATATTATGCATACTTACTGGCCAAGGTGTCCTCGACTCAACTGCACCGGTTGCAGTGTCTGCACTTGCTTCGTGGGCGACGTGGCCACTCTTAAAAATTCCATTCACAAATGTTATAAAAGTGATTTCAAGTGTATATCCGATCGGGACATGCCTAGTGTACTGGTAGTGCTCGACCTCCTCTACCACCTCATACCACAGGCTAAACAAAATCATTTGTCTCTCAGGAAATATAAGTCAAAAACCAAAAGGTCACATTTTCGATGTTAGGCAATCTTGGCAGTGACACCTTTTGGACCATCGGTTTCTTTAGTAGTTTGGTAGAGTCTTCAAAGCTCTACATTCCGCTAGAACATTGTTTTCAAATATACTCTCAACTTTCCGAATTATGACCATCGGAAACTTAAGGTCGCCCGGGGGGACTTCTTCCATGGCTCCATCGGATCCATCAACCACATGCCCGGACACAGTTTTCGATGATCTACGTTTTCCGCAAAATTCGATTCGCCCTAGGCAATATGCCCAAAGGGAAGTGTTTTTCTCGTAGTAGAGTCTTGGCGCTTGCGAGCTGGGGATAATATACTACCAAGACGAATGTAAGTAGACCGACAACTGGAAATTATTGGTATAGTTTCCGACACCATCGATCAAAATATTTTTAAGCAGTTGCTTTCAAATCTTGTACTATATTTTATTATATAAAAGACCATTATTACCCTGACATTGACATTATTTCTGTCGTCGTTATCGATAACAAATGAATATGAGACAGGTCAAAGTGCTCACAAAACGATGAAGAAAATACTTATGGTTTTGAACAAGAAAATGCAATTAACTCACTATGACTAATTGAAACCTTGCAGTTTGTTTATCGACGACTATTCATTCATTATCGATAGTTAAATTTTGCCACCCATTCAACTCTGTCAGTTATGTGGAATTCAGTCAGCAGAATATTGTAATGTTGATTGTTGCGCATGCATATTACTTGTGCAATGCATGTTACGTTGTGAATGTCACAAAATCTCAATGCTTTTGCTTCCTAATTCAATTATTGTCTATTCGACGTTCTCTAATCAAATTTTCCAAATAGTTTCAACACTTACGCTCCCAGCTTCATCGACCAGGCTCATAACAACTTCGTAGCATCTCTTTACATCAAATTCGACGTCCATTTTCCGTCCCTTCGTTTTTATCGTACTGCCCGAAGATAGACTTTCCAAACACTGCCACAAAATCGCTTATCCTTATGTATCTTCAACGACAACCCGTATCACAAGATCAGCCCTGATGGTCACCGAATACTCCGAATACACGACTGTGTAAAATCAAATAATCGAAATCTACGAACTGCAAGAATGTTTACATTTACGCTGATTTGTCGTTCGAAGCAGAGATAGCAACTGATTGAGTGAATTTCCATTCAGAACGTGTGGTGTATAGATGTGTGAGAATGTGAGTGTTACACCGGTTTGTTAACACATTGCTTCAGTTGTGTAAGTGAGAATTTTATGAACGAAGTTCGTGTGCGTATGAATGAATCACAAATTGAATGAGAGAGAACGTATGGGAGATCCATCAAAGAAAAAGTTAACAAGCACACTGAAGGGCTGTCCACGTACATCGAATAATGTGGTAGAACCTTATTGCGAGTTACAATACGGACAAATTGAGGGTAATGTTCGGAATTTCCCTTGCCTGTATCCAAGCATAGTACTGCTCCAAGCACCACCACTCCATTTTTTTCAACGTCGAAAAGTCTACAAATTTTCAAACATGTATGCGATCGCACCAAGAAATCATACGACCCTGTCCTTACAAAAGAAATGCACGGCCTACTTTGCTTGCATAAGCCTCCGAATATTTCTTATATTCACGCTAGAAGTTGAGCTGTGGTCCAAGACTTTATTTTTCTAGTTTCGATACCACTTCTCTTGTGTCGGTGTTTTAACACAGATACGTGTCATACTACAGCATAGCTTCAAAATAGACCTTAAATTTCCTTCGTATAGCCAGGTGTCGACGATTGCCAATCGTATACACGCACACATATTTGTAAATTTGGAGACTTTTCGATGTTGGAAAAATGTGTGTTCGTGCTAGGAGCAGTGCTATGGTAAAATCAAAGTCGGTTTGTTCCGATGCTAATTTTTATCTGTAACCATATCGCAAGCATGAATCAACGACTCCAGTTGCTTACATAGCGACAGAAATGTTATACGCACTCACAGTCACTATTTCAGTGGTATTCCCAGTGTGTGGTTGATTTATTATCGGTTGTGCTGCTTGCTCTATCATCAGTTTATTGTGATCCTTTCACCAGACCATATCAGTCATGAGTGCCGCTGAAGTGAATCGAATATTCGAAGCCATCGAATCTCAGTATGAAGTCGATGGAACGATTGATCCTCAACAGAAAGCGATGCTTTTCATGGAAATGAAAAAGTTTATCGGAGGAGAGAAGTTTGTCCAACAAATCAGTGCAGCGTTCCAGCAGATCGAAAACAATTGCAATGGCGAGATGGTTGAAATTGCTCCAGCATATAGTTTGAGTTCCGATAACAATGCACCGAAAGCAATGGGAACCGTTGTGACTTCTCGTCGGAATAAATTAAAATTTAATCTTGCTTTGAAAGTGTTTCACTTGTTTCAGTTTTCTTGTAATATTGATACAAGTCCGATTGATGATTGAATTGAGTGTGGCGGACAGTGAATAAAAATTGATTTGAACGGAAAATATTTCTTTGCATATTTACAGTCGGTTGGACCTACGTACCCCATAAGATTGCCTTGCCTAGGCGCTTGCAGTTAAAGAAAATTGTGAATTTTTTGACGTATTTGTGGTCACCGCCCCACCATAGTCAGATACTACAAATGTTGCGTGAAGCACTGCTAACGCGGCTTCTAGGCCAATCGAAATCGTACAATCGGTTTTCTCGAGTAAAAAGTGGATAAATCCCAATGTAAATTATTAAAATTTTTGTTCCTTTCATTGAATTTTATCAACCGAACATATTATCTACCGGAAACACACACTAATTGTCAATGACATTCAAATTCAGCGAATTTAGTTTCATGATTCATGCAAGTCTTTCATTATGCAGACACAATAATTTTTGCACAGATCGTAGTCACTCCATAACCGTTATGGATGTAGCGCTTTGAAAAGCCAGATTATTTCTCAACTAGTGATTAAGCTGAGAGGTCACGTGCATATAGTTAGCTCTTAATGTACGGTTAGGAATCTATTTGACATGTTGTCCAAAGACCTACAACCTCCATAGATCAGTGTCAAATAGCGGTATCTTCTCTCAAAATGTGTCAAATGAGTTGTCAATTTCACAAAGCTAACCTCAAAAGATGTTTCGTTCACAAAGCCGCCGCTTGAAATGGATGAAAATTTGTGTGGCGTCTCACCATCCAATACTTTTTTTGTTCGATTTGCGGTTAGCTTTGTGAAATTGACAACTTATTTGACAGCTCAAACGACATTGACAATGATCTATTGTTTGGATTGCAAAGGCCTACAACTGTAGGAAAGTCATGTCTTTGGTTGATTTTTAAGTTGGGGCTTTCCGAAAAGTTATTTGTAGTTGACGTCAAAAACCTTATTGCAAGAGTTCGACTTCTCACAATGTGTTACACACACACACACACACACACTCTGTGCATCCAAAAATCATCCAAGGAGAGCCCAACCTGGTAATATATGCAAGGCTGTAAACTTGGGGAGGTCACGCAGACCGACATTTTATTAGATACGCGGGAACACACAACTTCTGATGATTTTCCAAGTAAAAAAATGAAATCCGCCATTTTATCATCAACTTTGGTGTGTCACCCGCGTATCTGTATCAGAGAGATGTTAATTTGACGACTGGGTCGTTTCGACGGACAGAGGGAATATGTCGAATGACAGTTGGGTTTTTGAGAGAGAATTCAATACATTTTCTCTCAACCAATTTTAAAATCATTCGACATATTCCCTCGACATATTCCCTCTTTCCGTCGAAACGACCCAGCCGTTATATTAGCATCTCTCTGATCTGTATCTGCGCGTGACCTCCCCAAGTATACAGCCTTGAATATATATGCAAAGAAAATGAGCAAACGTTTGAACATAAACCCAAATGTTTGAGTGGTTTGTTCCGAATAACTGTAAGCTGTAACGAACACGGCTTCATCCACAGAGATCGGTTTTCCAGAGAATAAAAGTGGCATTGGCAAGAGTAAAGGTGCTTTCAGTCTAAAAAAAAAAATCATCCGTTTAGAAGACAAATTCATCCGTTTACAACAAATGTTCATCCGTTTACGTAAACTCCGCCTACATTCTATTGTTTGAACACATCTGTCAAGTACACGGATGAACTAAATGGACGACTCTGAGTTGGGCTTAAGTCTGAATTCGCAGTCATCCGTTTTCATTCCGTTTTGCATCCGTGAACATGACAGTTGGCATTTCATACAATAGGTTTCTTCCATCGTATGGTAAAAACGAATTTTGACAGGCCGAAAACAAACGACCGACATCCACAAAGGCAAACATAAAGTGAGGTTGTGTTGGCTTCTTTGTGGATGACGATTGACATTTTGAAGGACCTTGGAAGAAACCTATATAGCCATTGGAGCCATTGTTACCTTAAATCGCTTATATGTTTTCGTTGTCAATAATAAAAGTATAAACCAGGTATGGTCTGTTCATACAAACCTACGCTACATGTCCTCCGCTACATACAAAGTTTGACATTCGACCATACCTTGTGTTGACGTTCATTCAACGAAACGAGTGAGATTTTTTTTTTTCAATTTTTCTGAAAAAACCCCGCCAATATAATGATAATGTAGTTTCATTCATCACGCCTGAAGACTACTATCGCTGTTGTATGTGTGTATCAGTCACTGACAGATTCACATTTACACCATGTTGTGTGTGTTAGTATGCCATTAAGTTTTTCCTGTCAAATAGTGAGAGTATATAATCATTCCATTCTCATTCATTGAGTGAGGTGTCAGTTTTAATTTGGAAGAAATTTGTTTTTGAATTTGTTGTGCCTTTCGACTCAAATTGAATTTCTGTGTTATAATGTCCGCAATTCCGTTACCAGAGCCGTTGAAGAGATTGTTTGAGTGAGTATTATTGGTCTTTAGTCAAACATTTTGCCGTTAGTGAAGATCAGATGTTACTGATAGAGATCATATCTACCGGCTAGTTATGTATACAAAAAGCGTTTATTTATAACAGCTTTGACTGTTGCCACTGTGGCCAATAAGCGTTGATTATAGAGAAAGCAATAATTGACAAAATCTTATGACAACTAATTCATTTGTAATCGGGAACAATGACCGAACCAGTTGTGACCGATGAGTCAAATGCATTCTTGTTTTGAAATAAACAAAGAGATCGATTTCAATTCCAAAAATATGATTGCAACGACAAAATTCGGTTTCGCTTTGTTTAAATCACTCACTGGTCTGAATAATGCAAGCAGAGGCTAGAGGATATGTGGTTACAATCGATGATAAGAAAAGCCAACAACATTCTGTGCTGTTCTATAATACACCGACTTTTGCGGTTGGTGTATGGTTGGGAGATAAAATGAATGAGCATTGCTCAGTGAGCAATAACCTTTTATCTGACTTATCATCTCATTTGCGCACAATTTAAGTTGTGACAAGCTACAAATGGTATTCTTCAACACAGTTTTCAGGAACCCAATTCTATGGTGGCGGGACAGGATATCGTCAGGAACGATACTATCGTTCACAAAACGATAATACCGTCATGTGGACGATATTTTCGTTTTCTGAACGATTTATAGACCAAAGAACGACATTATCGTTTTTTGGACGATAATATCGTTCTTTGGACGATAATATCGTTCTTTGGACGATAATATCGTTCTTTGGACGATAATATCGTTCTTTGGACGATATTATCGTTCTTTGGACGATATTATCGTTCTTTGGACGATAGTATCGTTCTTTGGACGATAATATCGTTCGTTGGGCCTTAATATCGTTCAAAAGAGATAATAAAAACGCCGTTAAACCGAAATGTCTACTGCCACCTATAACTAATAACTTGACCATCAATCACAAATTTTAATTTAGAAACTTTCACGAAACTTTAATACTTCTCTTTAATACGGTTGTCGAGGAGTCTTGCAATAAAACACTGTTATCGAATGAATTATCTCAAGTGCGGCTGATAAGTCACTTTTTCGAATTGATAATCGTAGTAGCGTCATCTCGTACAATCAATGTTAGGTCACTGCAGTATTTCGAAAATGATTTTAAAGCGTTTCCCCTCAAACCATAGTCCTAAGAACTGTTATTGCAACGAAGGGGAACAGTTAAATACAATGCTGACAGCGATCTGGGCTCGTCTGTGGAACATTTCTATAGACAACGCGTTTTGTCATCCAGAAGCTCTAAGTCCTGTGACTGGCACGGTTTTCTAAATTCATTCAGAATATGAGCAATAGTATGTTCCTTTCATTGTAACCTTACTGGCAGGCGTCGGACCGCCTGATTCCTGAAATGCACGACGTCAAAACAAACATTTGAAAGATGATTCAAGGATCATTGAAATTACTGTATCGTTACGTCTTCTTAAAATCTGAACACTCCTATTATGGGCCAATGTTCTTTACAATCAACAGTCGTTGTTAACTCATAATAGCCAGCCAGCGTGTAAACTTCTCAATCAGTATACAGTGGACGTCAATGAAATGTAGGCATTGTTTTTCAGCTGGTTCACTTATTCTGTTTATATGTGGGTGAAATAGTGAAACGCACGTGCGTGATAGTGGTAAGACGGTATAAAGACGTATGAGCAGTCTTGTTATAATAAATGGACCAGCTGAAGCAAATTCATGCCTAAACACCACTGTAGTAGTTATGATCAGCTATATCAATGTGCTAAAAAAACCGATTGACATTTTAGGTACGTTGACGGACATAAGGCCGAGTACATAAAAAACTTGAGTGATGCCGTTGCCATCAAGTCTGTATCAGCATGGCCAGAAAAACGTCCCGATATAACGACTATGGTCAATTGGACCGTTGACAAGTTGAAGGCCATCGGTACAACGGTTGAATTGGCTGATGTTGGCGTTCAAACACTCCCCGATGGTACAAAGCTCGCTCTGCCGAAAGTAATTTTGGGCATTTTGGGAAACGTAAGTATTTCACACATGATCGATGGGCTGTGGTCTCATATTGTTTTCAAATTGCTGATAAAAATCGCAGTCTTATCTGTTGAATGATTCGTTTCGACAACAATTGATTGGATTATCGGTTGTGTGGTGAACAAACAAGTAAACATGTGGTTTGTCGGTATACGGGTTCATATCAGAAATTTTCCGTTGAGCGAATATATGGGCTAAAGGAAAAATACCAACGACGATCATCATGTCCGGAGCGTTAGCGGAGGACTTGACGCAGTCTAACTTCCAAAAAAAGAAAGAAGAAAATTTTTTGAGACGCGGCAACAATATATAGGCGAGAATTTAAGTTTCTTTCCTTTGGCCTGTATCACCACAAATCCTATTCTATCTTATTCGCGCTTCAAATACGAGCAAAACGAGCTATCACTCGACTATGTAGGTTTAAAATTGCCGGAGATACATCGTTTTGAAGTTGGTCACTTTGATAGAAAATGCACCAAATTAACGTTTTCCAAACAATCAAAATCTTTCAACTTACTCTGTATGTTTCTATCTGTCTGTCTATCTATCTGTCTATCTATCGACGGTCGATCTCGGAAACTAGTCAGCCAATTTCCATGAAATTTTGCAGGAACCTCAGGGTGGGCATAAAAATTAAATTGTGATACGCCATTACCCCAGGAAAATTCAGAATTTTGTTTAATTGGCCTCGAAGTGGTTTCTGAGTGTGGTTTTCGAGGGTCGGGAACGCGTTTTCGGCTGTAGCTTAGCTGCATTGAAACCTACAGAGGCGTGCGACCCATCAAATGAAAGGTATTCGTAACACGATTCGAACAAACAAATAATTAAAAAATTCGGGGCAAATTCGTTTGAGCTAGAGTGAATAGAGTGACCAAATTTTGAGCTACTCGAGCGTAGGATGAAAGGACTAAAATTTTTTTGGGTTATGAGAGATAGAGAATTACTTTCTTCGGCAAAGTCTCAGAGTTTTACGAGTAGAACAGAGGAGCATATGTGAAAAATGTCGAAAGTTGGAAATGGGTGGGTCAATTATGTTTTTAGAGGTATTTCTTGAATGGTGGCAGATAGAGAGTTACTTTATTCGGCAAAGTCTCAGAGTTTTACGAGTAGAAAAGAAGGGCATTTGCGAAAAATGTCGAAAGTTGGAAATGGGTGGGTCAATTGGGGTTTTGGAGATATTTCTTGAATGGTGGCAGATAGAGAATTACTTTCTTCGTCAAATTTCTTCAAATTTTCGATTTTCGTCAAATTTTCGATTTTCGTCAAATTTTCGATTTTCGTCAAATTTTCGAATTTCGTCAAATTTTCGAATTTCGTCAAATTTTCGATTTTCGTCAAATTTTCGAATTTCGTCAAATTTTCGAATTTCGTCAAATTTTCGATTTTCGTCAAATTTTCGATTTTCGTCAAATTTTCGATTTTCGTCAAATTTTCGATTTTCGTTAAATTTTCAATTTTCGTTAAATTTTCGAATTTCGTCAAATTTTCGAATTTCGTCAAATTTTCGATTTTCGCCAAATTTTCAAATTTCGCCAAATTTCCGAATTTCCGTTATAAACTGTTATAAAAAGCAGTGTTCTAAAACTTCTAAAACGACTGATATCCCAACAAAAATCTCTTCGAGAAAAGTGTGACGCAGTCTTTGAAATACAATTTCTAAAATGAATGATATCGCTAGAGTTGACGCTTTCAGCTTCGTTACGCAAAAATTAAATTTTACACCCAATTTTAGTTCAAACAAGCTGGCTTAGGTTTTCTCATCATCTGCCAAATAATTTTTACCAAAAAAAACAACCAAAATTTTAGCAAAAAAATCTGCGTCGCATGTGGCAGATAAATTTTCTTGCTGGTCTGTTCCTGAACATTTGCCACTTTGCGACGCAGATTTTTTTTGTGAAATTTTGGTTGTTTCCAGTCAAATCTTTTTTTGGTAAAAATTATTTGGCAGATGATGAGATAAAACTAAGCCAGCTTGTTTGAACTAAAATTGGGTGTAAAATTTAATTTTTGCGTAACGAAGCTGAAAGCGTCAACTCTAGCGATATCATTCATTTTAGAAATTGTACTTCAAAGACTGCGTCACACTTTTCTCGAAGAGATTTTTGTTGGGATGATTGTTAGTTCAGAAAATGTAAAATGTGTGGTACGACTGTTGTCTAATCGGAACAGTAAACGATCCAATATAAGCACTTAAACATTTCAACTTCTCATATTCGTCGTAGATGCTTCCAAACCACAATAAGACCCTTTTTTCCCTGAAAGTACGTGCAATTACCTTTCTAATGACACCTCACACGACCATGCACGTTTCGTGTACCTCGAGAAATTTCTGTAAGAAAAGTGTAAGTTTTCCGTCGTTTTTCGGTTGAAAACTTCAACTGTACATATCTTAGTGTGGATGACTTTTAAACCCAATAAGACCCTATTTTCCCCGGAAGTACATGCAATTACCTTTCTAATGACACCCCACACGACCTTGTACAGCTCGTGTAACTGGAGAAATTTTTGTAAGAAAAGTGCAAGTTTTCGGTTTTTGATGACCTCACACTAGCCACACAAGCTTCGAAGAATTTTTTTGAAAGTGGTTTTGGCTTCTGGGATTGAATACCTTACTGGGCACATATCAAACATTCCAATAGAAAATGCGTCTGATTTCGGTCTTCTGTTTTTCAGAAGAATCCCTCTTTACAGGTCAAGCTTTTAGCACCTCGTTCAAATTAATGCAACAAATGACGCCCCCTCTAGGAAAGTCTTGTGGGAAATGTATTTTACATTCACTACCACAAACCCTAAAAATTAAGAGTTAGAAATGGTCAACGAGGGAAATTGACCAAACGTTTTTCACAGATCTTCAACTTCATCCTGAACCGACGACAGAGTCAGAACCTCCGTTTTTTGATGGTAGTTCCCGGATCTTTTACATGAGCTGTGTTTCTGAGGTCGAGTTGGGAAGTATGATGCACGCACAATTCGTTGCACCTCTGTCGCTTCTAACTCTTCTTAGCCCAAGAACTTCAAAATTTTGAAGGATTTTACATGTTTCTGTGGGTTGCCGTCTAAATTTTTGGAATTATTGGTGTGAGTGTAGGCTGGTTCCTAACTACGACAATTAGCAAATGGAAATTCTCGATTTGACACATCCCTTATTGCTACACTGCCTTTAGGAACGATGTTTCTGGCAATATTTATTCAAAAACCTCTCGTACCTTGCTTATCTCTTGCCTTAGCTTCCATTTGTTAACAGCTGAACTTGACTCAACTCATTAAAATTTTGTGTTGTTTTTAGGATCCAACAAAGAAGACTGTCTGTGTTTATGGACATTTAGACGTGCAGCCAGCACTGATTGAAGATGGCTGGGATACGGATCCATTTGTGTTAACCGAAAAGGACGGCAAATTGTACGGCCGTGGATCCACGGATGACAAGGGACCAGTTTTGTGCTGGATCCATGCAATCGAAGGATTTCAAGCGTTGGGCATCCCAATTCCGGTCAACATTAAATTCGTGTTCGAAGGAATGGAGGAAAGTGGAAGTGAAGGACTGGACGAATTGTTGTTCGCCCGGAAGGACGATTTTCTCAGCGACGTGGATTATGTTTGCATTTCGGATAATTATTGGCTGGGAAAGGAGAAACCGTGTATCACGTACGGCCTCAGAGGAATCTGCTATTTCTTTTTGGAGGTGGAGTGTGCGTCGAAGGATCTGCACAGCGGAGTGTTTGGCGGTACTGTGTAAGTTTCAAATGCATTTTCCAATGCGTTGGGCGACACGATGATAACATTTTTCTTTCAACACACACATTAGACACGAAGCCATGACTGATTTGGTTTATCTGCTGGGAACATTGGTGAGAAAAGATGGACACATTCCAATCGACAACTTATACAGAGAGGTGGCACCACTGCGACCGGACGAAAACGAAACGTATGAAAAGATTAGCTTTGACGTCGACGAATTCAAAAAGGATGTGGGCGCAACGACGCTTCTACACAATGAAGACAAAACGCAATTGCTCATGCACAGGTGGCGTTATCCATGTCTATCCATTCATGGCATCGAAGGCGCATTCTACGAACCAGGCCAGAAAACAGTCATACCACGGAAGGTCACCGGCAAATTCTCCATTCGCATTGTGCCGAACCAACAGCCGGACGCAATTGAGAAGTACGTCTGCGACTACATCAATGCGAAATGGGCGGAACGCGATTCGCCGAATAAAATGCGCGTTTTTATGTCGCATGGCGGTAAGCCGTGGGCTGAAGATCCGAATCATCCACATTATGTTGCGGCCAAGCGAGCCACTCAACATGTTTATCGTGTTGAACCAGACATGACATGCGAGGGAGGTTCTATTCCGGTGACGTTGACGTTCCAGCAGGCAACCGGGAAAAATGTGGTCCTGTTGCCAGTTGGGGCAGCTGATGACGGTGCTCATTCTCAAAATGAGAAATTGGACGTTCGCAACTACATTGAAGGGGTGAGTTGTGGAAGATACTTTCCAAGGCACAGGGTCGGATTGACTTTCTTTATTGTGTTTTCCAGACAAAACTTCTTGGATCGTATTTGTATGAAGTGGCACAATTGGAATAAAGTCCACCCACATGGACGCTAAAATGTATTCATATCCATCGAAAACGCAGTAACAATAAAGGCGGA
This sequence comes from Bradysia coprophila, assembly GCF_014529535.1. Lineage (NCBI taxonomy): Eukaryota > Metazoa > Arthropoda > Insecta > Diptera > Sciaridae > Bradysia > Bradysia coprophila. Next base: position 1,750,528 of record NW_023503941.1, on the reverse strand, counting down.
AAATTTTTAAGTTTTTTCTTTGATTCATTAATTTGTCTGCCACTGACACTGGTAATTACAAGAACTAGCAGCACGGCTTAGTTTTTGGAATTTAACGACCGGAGATGTACCAAGAAAGATGTTTACACAAAATTAATGTAGCGAAATAAGTAGCACAATTCTCCAAAGTTAGCGTTTCAAAAACTATTTTTGAAAAATTCCAATTGCTTTTTAGTCCAGGTCGATATGTCGAAAAAAATGGCTCCGTGCGAATTACGTCTAAAAAAAATTTGTCTCATAAGTTTGCCATAAGAAACATTTTTTCCGGAAAATGGAAAATCGTTTTTCCGGGCAGAAACGCCATTCATATGAAAACCTTTAAAGTCGAATTTTTCTGGTTCCCTCCTGGTTTTTCCTTATACTGTTACCTTAACCATCGAGATAATTCAGAAAGGAACCATAAAATGGTCAGAATTCCCTGCAGATCTATAGTTCTAGGTTTGGTAAGGCAGCGGACCATGAAGACGTCACTTATTTTTAGGAGCTGGCCTCTGGTGATTTCAAATTTTTTTAAAGTCGAAATGTTAGCCGAAAAAATGGCCAAAAGCGTAAGAAATGTCTAGTGTTCAAAGAAGTCCTGGAAACGTAAGGATTCGACTTTATTTTGGATGGGTTGCTCCGTAAACAGTCACAAAAATAATTTCATCCTGGAACGGGACCTACAAAATAGTTGTGTGACACGAAAAAGCAATTTTCAGACCGTTTTTCAGGCTTTGATGCATCTTAAATTAAATGGTTTTATTCCTAGCATTACAGTCAGAGGCAGTGAAATTTCAGCATGAATTTGCTTCAGCTGTTTGTCAGCTTATCCACGCATACAGTTTGTTCTTTACATTTTTACACAGTTTCTAAAGATTGTCGATATGTCAGAGTTTTTAATGTACCCAGTCAATTAAGTTTTTCCCAAATTGCGCAATATTTGAATTCGCGATAGAAATTTTAAATTTTGCGCCAAAAATTCATAATTTTGGAAGAACTTAATTGACTGGGTACATTTAAAACTCTGACATATCTAAAACTGTGTAAAAATGAAATGAACAAACTGTACAATCAAAACTACGTGAAGTGTATAGGGAATGTGCAAACAGAAATTCAACACAATTCTCCTCTACTCACCTTGCCTTACAGATGAATATTTGGAGCGAAAAATTCAAAAAATATGAAAAAATAAAAACATAAAAAAGTCAGGTGACAGTAATTCGTGTTGTGATATCGTTATTTGCCGATTTCTTCGTTTAAGTAAATGAAGGAATGTTAAATTTATGTAATTCCAATAAATTTGTGACGTTTACATGTAAGTGTGATACATCATTTTTTTGCTTGTTTTGAAATTTTTTCCGCCAAACCATCATCTGTAAGGTTGAAGCTGCTACACACACGCGCGTGGTAGTAGTAGTTTGTGTGGATCAGCTGAAAAACAGCTGAAGCAAATTCATGCTGAAATTTCACTGCCTCTGACTGATTCAAATTCACCATTACAATAATAATCAATCGAATCATATCACATTCATTCATTTATGTTTATCAGCTACTATATATGGATACTACTGCCCACTCACGATCAGACAGGAGCAGACGACGAAAATACATTAAAAGGAGGGACCTAAGTCCCGTTATAATCGTTTACGTATTCGTTTCATGCATTTTTATTAGTAAGCGTTTTGTACCAAAATCAAAGGCCAGGTCCCTAGTCAAACAAGCGCTCCTGCCTGGGTTACTTTTACTTTGCCGTGACTAAACTCTACCGAAAAACACTTTTACATGCTCCGGACCTCACTTTGGACGCAGGGTTTTCAGTGACCGCATTATTTGGAAATAGTGGAATTTTCTATGTTTTTTCATCTAGATTTTTACGGGGTACATGAAAATGATGAAATTAAGTCTCATTATATATGGAATCTGTCTGTTGGTTGAAAATGATTTGCGGACACAAAACCTACATCTTTTTTTGTGTTCCGAAACAACCACTCTTAAAGTGCAAGTTTTTCACGTTCCGAGCGAATTATGAATTTAGGTCCCTCGTCAAAATCGACTGCTCTTGCCTGGGTTACTTTACTCTGCCGTGGCCCACTGGCTTCCTGAACCAAATTTAGTTGAAACGTGATTTTTCTTCACAAGTGACTTCTTTGGGGTATGTACGTGAAAGTGATGAAACTATGTCTCATACATGGAATTAAAATTTGTTGGTTCTGGTATAAAATCGGCCTCCTGAATGATCTAGTAGCACTATATCTTTTGCGAATTAAATTTTTCAACTTATGTCAGTGTTCATTTGAGTTCATTTTCATACAGTGTATTAGGTCCCTCATTTGACGATTTAATAATGAACCGCTCCTGCCAGGTTTACTTTTACTCTGCCGTGGTTTAGTGCCATGATGAAGAAAAGTTAGGGTGCCGCTGAGTTCACGCTTTTCATTGAATATCACGAGAACCCGACTTCATCAGGGCACTAAACTCTACCGAATAACACTTCATGCTTCGGACCTCACTTTGGACACAGGGCTTTCAGTGGTCCCTAGACTAAAAAGCGTGAGCCAAACCCTTACCAAAAAAGCACGACAAAAATAGCTAAGTCTTAGAGCAATTAAGTGGTGGAACCTATGAATGAGGAAAAATCTTTCTGTCATTTGACCTCAGAAATGCAGTTCATTCCAAACTCTTTAGAATGCCATCGAAAGTGAGGGTTGCTAGGAATCTCGCGCCGCGTCATTCACAATAATTCACATTTTGACACATTTTGTATAAGGAAGATGTCACTTTGTGAATTATTGTGAATGACGCGGCGCGAGATTCCTTAACACCGTTTATTTATGTCATAATATGAGTAAGTTCATAATGTCGATGAAACTTTAAGGGTGTGTGTATACTAAACATTTTTTTTATTGATTTTGATGTTCTAGGAAATTGTTTATTATTGGAAAAAGAAACGGAAACGACATTCTGCTGAAAGTTTTGCACACATTTTTTTGACGTGAACTGGGCTAGTGTATACCGATGTTTGGGCAGGTACATGGAACGCTGCATCATCCGACTCTTCTAAGAATAGCGTGGTGATGTTACAATATGAATATCGATAAGAAGGAATTCTTCCAATGAAATGAATGAATTTTAAATTCCATCAATTTATTTGCTACATTTTTTTCTACGCCCTATATCCATACTTTATCAACCAGAATAATTAAAGATTTTTGGAAAACAAATTTTTTTCCATTTATATCAAGATTGTTTGTACAAAAATCGTCAATTTTTTTGGTTTTCGTTTTATTTGATTTTTGTCTAAACTGTAAACAAGCCGAATATATTTAGATATTCATCAGACACGAGATAACTATAACAGAACGTTCTTTTTGTACCTCGATTAACGTCCCATTCTTTGCCAGTCTACGCTTATTTAAAAATGCAAGAACTTTAGAGTTCGCACCAATTAAAAATCCAAATTTATTAATCGAATGTCGCTAAAAAGACATAGTTACCGCGGACGTGATTAGATTTGAAATGAAGATTGCGCATTGATTTTATACCAAACGTCTTCTACAATACTAAAATAACACACATCCGTTACTGGATGCTAACATGATGAATATGCATGCGGTTCGGATTTTAAAACTCAGCAAACGATAATATTGCGATGATAAAAACGTATATTTGCACGCTGAATGGTTTTGCTAAATGAAATCTCGTAAAATCGTCTTGCTTTATTAATTCATTAGCCAATCAATAATTAATTAATTCTGTAATCCTGATGAGAATATCTCAAAGATCGTCCAATATGTGAACATGGGCGAATCAGATGATGTAAACTATCGACAGATCAAGGTAAACAGTGAACGTATAAGGATTGGATAATGTGTCATGGACGGTCGATTTTAGGCACAATTTAGCGAAAGTACACGTGTACAACTTTCCATCATACAATGGGACGAAAATCCGAGGAAAATTTAAAATTTCCCTCATTTTCGGTACAAGTAGCTTAAAACTACGACAGAGTAAAGTTAACCAGGGTTTATTTTACTCTGCCGTTTTAAAACTGTTTTCGGTTGTAAACTTTCAGATATACGTGCAAAAAACCATAACAACAGCACTTACTCGACCTAATCTCTGGGCCAGGTCTTACCCTTCTTTTTACGTTACAAAACGGAAAAAAGAATTTCCAAATTCTGTTGCGTTTTACTGATTGTAGCGTGTTCGGAATGTTACATAGTAAACGCAATAGATGCAAAAATGTCGGACAGTTGAAAAAGTGTTTCAATTTTAGGGTTTCAGGTCAAATCAGCATAAACGACAGGCCGCAATGGTAAGGCAAATGTTTCGTCTAAAATTTTTGTTTTCTATCTAACGGTTATTCCGAAACGCTTCTCTCTGGTTATCCCGTTCACGCTGTGCCCCGTTCATCTGATAACTGTCGATGATTTGCGACTGAACTTTGCAGAGGAAGTCAATTCTTCTAAGAAAGACCTTTCGACTACTGTTTCGATCTGAGAGAAAATTTAAATACGTCGTTCGACGTTTTGCATTAATATGCAGTTCAAAAATACCATTTCTCATCAGGCCATGGCGACAGTGGTACTCGATACAGTACTCTATCGAACACAATACCGATTTGCACAAAAATAAGTCTAGCGAATCATAATTGAAATAAATTTCAATTTGTTCCTAAACTCAATCACTCGTGGCCAATGAAAGTGTAAAACAAATATGGTCTATTGTCCGCCCGGAGGACATACAAATTTGATTTTCGTACTTAAACACACTCATTTTCATATTATTTTGACATAAAATGTGAGTGCGTTTAAGACGAATTCACCGATCGACCATACCTGTTCTTGACTTTCATTGTTCGTGGCCAGTGTGTGTGGTTAGCCACCACAAAGCTGGACATACGAAGTATCGTACGTGTCAAAAATTATTCTATCTCTATTCAGTCCCATAAACTCTGATTCTACGAGTGACAGGGCTCATCCCATTACCAGTTCGGAGCGTGTTGAGCAGCTGCGCCACCTCGGAAAAGATTTCTCATTGTTTGTTTTCTTACATTTCACCAAAACTGAAGTGTTGTGATGTAATGCCCCCACCAATCTGCTGTTCAATTCAATGGTGGTTCATGGCTGAATTCCGCGGAAGCTGAGAATCTCGTCCCCGAGCTCTTTACAATTACTTAACTGTAAGTCGTATAGGGAAACGTTTACTACGACTATCCGGATAAAGAAAATATAATCCGATTCGGGTGATGCATCGGCTTACCTTAAACACATCTTCGAGACCGTCGAGATTTTAGGCCAGTAATGTGTATGCTATATAAAAGAGTCAAATTAATTGCAAATCGATTATGGTTGGCACTTCACGGGACACGTATAGCTTCTAATTAGAATTACAACCGCACAAAGCTCGGGAATGAGTGCCAATATCATGGACACAAAACCGAGTTTTTCATGTATAAACAGTCGAGATAACGTACCGGTGACCCAAAAATGCGATCTAATGAAAATCCCGACGAACATCCACTTGACTTACAAGGAATTATGTCGTCGCCAAAAATTAACACCTCTCTAGACGATTTATGATTGTTGTTCATTCGCTTAAATACAATAATATTGTATACACCTTGCTCTACACACCGACCTATTCCCTGTCCCTCGATCTTGTCTCACTAAAGTATTGTGTTCTACAACCACTTGATATTTATGACCATTGTTATAGTGCCATTGTTATGATGAATAAACGTTTGTGAAAAGGAGCCGAGAGAGTCCTCCATATAATATTTTGCCTCTGCGATCCTTTTCAAAGTGATTTTATTGCTTTTCGAAAACATTATTTACAAATGTAACGTAACACATTTTTGGCTGAGATTCATAATAAAAAAAAATGGTTGATTTCCGACTGAAAGCAGCAGGAACAACAACAACAAAAACACAAAAACAATTCTTCGACAGAGACCCTTTGGATAATATTGTCGCCTTTAAGAAATTTCTAAAACAATAACTGAAGACAGTCGAGAAAAAAATATTGTTTTATGTGTTGGCGCCGGTGGTGATGATACGCAAACTTTTTTTTGTGTGTATCTATCTACGGTTTCATACCTACCGATACCTAATAGATATTACCGATAGATCGGTGGATACATGTTCGATGGTATGTTTTGTTTGAAGTTATTTTAAATCGTTCGATTTAAGTGAGATAGCCGGACAATTTTGAATAAAATATTTTTCATGAGTGCTTGATTTCATCTTAGGCCGTTTACGCTCCGTTTACTCTTGAAACAATAAAAAAGTGGCGTGGCTTAGCTAAACGAAGCGTATACGGCGTAAGAGGAAATCAAGCATTATTGTCTACCCTCAGCAAGCCATGAGAAAATTGAGTTTTGTTAACTTCTCTCTTCCTTTATTCATTCTCTCTCAAATTCATCCACCTTCCCGCATCCACTTAGTTACCCGCATAACTCGTATAATCCACTTATCTATCCCGCACTGGCCAAGGTTCTGAAAGAACAGGTTAGGACAACTCTGAGTTGATCACGAAGGCGGTGACACACAATTGCGTCAACGGCTGCGACGTTTACATGTAAAATCTGTAAAATGGAACTTAACAAAAACTAAATTCTGAATTTTCGAGAAAAATATTTTCTTTAAGTTGATTTCTCACACTATCTGTTATAAAAGGTGTCACCCGCCTTCGTGGTTGTACTAACCTGTTCTTTCAGAACTGTGGCTCTGGCTACTAAGAGGTCGTCCGAATGGGTTTCAGCAATCAAACTCAGCACCAACTATGCCAATCTCAACTGCGTCCCAGACGTCGCAAGCTCTTCCAACCTTTGTCGTAAATGCGGCAAAGAGAGTGAAACCATTCAACATGTTACTGCAAGTTGCTCGTCGAACAACCTGCTGATTACGTCAAGACATCATAGTATCAAACATTTTATTGTCAACCTACTTGAGAATGATAGCATTCACCGAGGAAGTGTACGCTGTTGATATACCGACGGAAGAAGTCGATTCAGTGATATTATTGCCTTCCACCCGAACTCTAAGAAAGCATACATCATACATCCAGAGGGATTCTTTTGAAAAACAGCCTACCTACTTTTCCAGTGGACATTTTTTTATGTGCCTAGAAAGGACTTCGACCCTAGAACCCAAAACCACTTTCAAAAAAATTCTTCGAAGCTTTTATGGCTGGTGAAAGGTGATCGAAAGCCGAAAATTTGCACTTTTCTTACCAAAATTTCTCCAGGTGCAAGAGCCGTACAGGGTCGTGTGGGGTGTCATTAGAAAGGTAGTCACATGTACTATTGAGCCGAATAGAGACTCATTGGTTTTAAAATTAATCCACACTGAAATATGTGCAGTTGAAGTTTTCAACAGAAAACTTGCACTTTTCTTACCAATATTTCTCCAGTTACACGAGCCGATATGGTGGTGTGGGGTATCATTTGAAAGGTAATTTTATGTGCTTTTGGGCCAAATAGGGTCTTATGGGGGTTTGAAGGCATCTACGATGAAATATGAGAAGTTGAAATGTTAAAGTGCCCATATTTCATCGCATATGCTTCCAAACCCCATAAGACCCTATTTGGCCCAAAAGCACACAAAATTACCTTTCAAATGATAACCCACACCACCATGTACGAATCTTCCCAACGATTCGATATGGAACGAACGATATCAACCAGGACCAAACTATCAAGGACGAAAAAGAAAGAATCTACCGCAAATGCATCCCCTTTTACACCGAAAAATACGTGCAATCATTCGGCGAGAGAGACTGGTGCGTTCGCGGTCTGTGGTTTGGAAATCACGGACCTCACTCAATAGAATTTTCTTTGTACAAAACTGGACACGTCACACGGAAAAGTACTTTTGGACTGCAGTTCTTGTGATCTTGACACAAACTTTTTACTTTATTCGTTTCTACATTTCTATTTGATTAGCCACATCACGCTAATTTTGCTCAGTTTTGTCGTCATTGCCGCATGACATCAGATAGCAGAGGCTAACTAAAAAAAATGCCTAATGCCGGTGGTAACCGTTGTAGAAGGTTTATGATGTCAGCCACTGGATTTTACCTGATTGTTTTGGTTTAAATAAATCTTTGACTAAATCTGTTTTCTTAATCACAATTTAGGGAAAATTCAACATAAACTCTATGCAAATACCGAGTCGAATGCGAGGCGATGCCAATTATCGAAATTTTTACGGTGCCTCCGGTAACTGTTACAGTAACTAAATCTACAAATGAATGGATTTGCATTTTTCTCGTTATTCGGTCCCTTTGCATGAAAAGGTTATTTACGTATCTGTTGTCGATGGTTGATACACGGGCAAAAGATACGCAAAGATACGTAAATGGCTATTATTAGCTATGGCTATACTGGATGATGTCCGACGGCAATACACCTTTTGAATTTTCTTCAAATTCTCATACCCGCTGCCTTCTAGAATCTAGATAGACAATAAATAGAATTTCTCCGCCTCTTCCTCTCATGAAGCCTGTTCTTCTGCCTAGCTCCCACCATACAAACGCCTGTCATATCCGTTTCATCTCGTAATAAATCCATATTCATCCATTTGACAACATAGTCATTAACTTTCAAAAATTTTGTAATTTCATTCCCTAAATTCCTTATTTAGCCAAGTCAACATTCCGTGCATGTCGCCAGTACACTATACATACATTCTCTGCGAGTAAACCGTTAATTACAAAGCCGAGAATAATACTGATGACCACTCCGACCCCCTGTTGATTCAATTTCTTTAAGTAGACAAACGCACAAAGTCTATACCACCACACAACATATACCTATTGCACATATCCAAAATTAGCCTCGTTCGCATAAGTATACCTAATATTTGTTTTTATAAAATCTCAGTTATTTGCCATATTGAGGAAACAATCGTAAAAAAAAGGTTCGATGGTAATTTAGCTAATTTCCACTTCCGTTTATTGTCTCACAGACGCAAAAGGCCAAATAGGATACAATATGTTTTAGAGTGCATTCCATACATTTAATATTTTATATGGGCCGTTCGAGAGGGCCATAATAATAACAATAATAATAGACACCACAGCGAGACACATATACACACATTCGACCAAAAGCAAGTCGCATAAACACAAGACATTCTTTCGGTTATTCGTATCGTGTGTTATCTTCTTAACTAAGTGACTTTTTAGTGCACTATTGTACAATAAACACAAGTTATAATTCCAAATAAGAAATCCCTTCCAATTATTTAGAACCGCGCTGCGTCATTGGCAATTTAAATTTTGTTTTCGGAAAATGGTTGTTGCGTTTAACATTGATTTTATCATTAAAAATGTAATTTTAGTTTTATTCGTTTTTCGGACGCGTACAAAGAGTCACGGTCTCACAAAATTGCTCGTATCGTTGGGTCATCCAAGAGAAATGTTTGATCCAAATTTTTAGGTCCGTTCCGTCCGTTCCAAGGTTATTTGAGCTGTCAAAGCATCATCCATAACCAAAACATTTTTGTTGGCAAAAGCGTTTTGGTTCTATGGATGCTCTCGCTCATTTTCGGCTTGTCAAAAACCGTTTTCACCAGCTTGCCAGCTTGATTGTAATTCAAAATTGAAAAATTCGTAAATTTGGTAGTTGGTAGTTGACCAAACGTAATTTTCGGCAGTAATGTCCGCTATTCGAGAAAAACGCACCGACTGACCTTAATTATTCTGTCTGCTTCCCTATCTAAAGCTAGATAGAAAAGTGGCAGAGAGGTTTACTGTTCAACAGGTGGATATCGACTGACGAACCTATTCTTCCTGCTTGCCTATTTATAGCTCAAGTATTTGGTAGTTGGTAGAATTTGAGAAAAATAAAAAAACCTCACCAGGCTTTGCCCGGTTCTCCTCTTTATGGGAGAGACGTCCATTGGCTGCAACCGACTTCGTCCAAATCAACCTTTTTATCATAATAATTTTTCTGAAAATTGTCGGACGGATTTTAAAGCACGGATTTATGGACAATTACTCTTGGATTGAAATCCGAAGTTTGCTCATTAAATTTGTTATTGCCTTAGAAACGGTAAGGACTGATAACGTTTAAATGCTCTTTACTTGTACCATTTGGGTAGATGTAACTCTCTGTGATTTGTGGTATTTTCAAGAAAGAAATAATTTTTCATTGTAATACCAACGTACGGGTGTCGCCACCGAGTCAGAACAAATGCCACGCCACATGTTTGCGGTCCATTTCGAATAAAATAACGGAATACATTTTATTTTACATCCAATGCCATATTTGTCGATCCATTTCGGTTATAATTTTAGTGTCAGTTGACTTCTTTCCAATAATGCATCGACTTATTTTATTGAATGTTTTAAGTTCTATTGGCATTTACACTCTTCAGTTTATCCGTTCCAGCGCTCAGTCAATTAATTTCGAATTTAATTATGTTGTTCGAATTGAAAGTGCGCCGGTTTTTATAAATCTGTTCGTTTGGATGACTCTTCAAAGAGGATTATGGAGGCACACTTTGAATTTGTCACTCGACAGAAATTGCAGTCCTCCTGTATTTAGATTTATCCTTCCAGACTTCTTCATAGATTCCGTTTATCTCCTATAAAATTACTCTAGCTACACATAGTGTAGCGACGCGAAGGAGACCTAATTCAAAGTTTTGTTTTGTTCTTCTGTCAAGTTTGACACAGTATAACAATTGAAAATTTAGAATAACACGCTCGGAATTTTGAAGACCGACACATTTTCAGTTTATGTGTTTAACTTATGAGTTTTTGAAAATACATGAAAAATCCACAAAACAGGAACTGTGTCGGTCGAGGGGGACACCACTCGGGTAATTGATTACACACCCTGCTCGGAATTGACGGAGAATCCGGTAATTAAACGGAATTGACAAGAATTGAAAGGAATTGACAGGAATTAATGGGAATTGAAGCGAATTGAAAGAAATTGACAGTAAGTACCTTTAGAAATTGAAAGGGAATCGAAAGAAACTGAACGGAATTGAAATGAATTGAAAGGAAGTGTAGCGAATCCGGCAATTAGTTGAATTGATCCGATAATTGAGGTAATTAAATGGAATTGACAGGAATTAAAAGGAATTGAAAGGAATTAATGAGAATTGTAAGAAATTGACAGTTGGTATCTATAGAAATTAAAAGGGAATGAGGGATTTAAGTTTTGACCGATTCGACGCAGAACGTTATTCTAAGCAAACAATTGCTCTACGGTATGCCTCTAAAATGCACAGATTTTTTTACAAAGTGCGACCCTAAATCGACCCAATTTTGTCAGCTGCCTAAAATGTGCCGGAGGCCGTTTCCAGTCTCGATGCAGCAAGAACTACATGGGTATCGACTTATTTGCAGTCTCTTATATGACAAATTTGTTCGAAATGTTTTCCAAATAGATAGTTTGCGCAAATGACGTACAGGCTATAAGTCAACTTATAAATCTGAATTTATAGGTTATAAGTCATAAGTCGCATTGTTATAAGTCAAAAGTTTTAGAGATGTTGACCTGTAGACCTTGTAAAGTAACAAATCTTTAGGAACCAGTATAAAGTAGATTCAATAATCCCAAAAATCCATAAATTAACCCACAGAAACCTGAAAAATGTATCAAAATTCTGATGTTCTTGAGCTGAGAAGAAATTAAGAACTGTGGAGATGCAAAATGTTTTCGTCATTCTTCCTGATTTGACCTCAGAAATAGACTTGCTGAAGAAATTTCTTCCTGTCAAACCATTCTAAGAAGCTTAGAATCTTAGAATCATAATTTTTCTATTGCAGTGATGTGTTGCATGAATTCAGCTTCTGAGGTCAAATCAGGATGAACGTTATAAGATCGAGTTTTCGTTCTCCTTGAACTCTCTATAAATAGTAAAGATTTGGCGCTTCATAATTTGAATTTTGAATGAATGAACAAATGATTTGCAAAAAAAAATCCAACGCACTCTGCTATGAAAATATCGTGAAAATATACGAAGCCACTTCAAGTTTTGAATTTTCAGCGGACTTATAGATCATTTTCATTATACGGTACTCGTCAACGTAACCCCACTAAATGTTTCGTCCAGTACTCCTTAACCTCAATTAATTGACGTTGACTGCGTTCAATTTACTGGTTTTTACATGAAAATCGTTCGTTATTTTTCGACATGTCTGACAGCTGGGATCGTGTCTGACGTTTACAAGGTCATGAAAATGATCTATGGCGTGAGTTCTTAGTTTTGCCCCGCTGAGAAATTTTCCTAAGACGTCGACTAACACTAAAATCATCTAAATGCCTTAGAAGTGCTATCAAACTTAATTTATTGGACTGCAATCACCGTTACCCTGAATTTATAAGAAAAGTGCAGAGTCAGTTCAAAATCAGGATATGGAAACATTTTACCTGAATTTATGGGTTCACATTAAAAGCAGAAAAAAAACCTTTTTTTCTGTAAATATTTTGTTTCCGAGCCAAAATTGATTATAGTTTCAAAGTCAAACCAAAATTGGAATTGGTACCTACGTTTGTTTTATTAATTGGCTGTTGAAAAATTGTTCAAACATGATCGATTATATTATTTGACGTTATAATGCGCTGCACAGTTGCTATCATGGGCTGATGTAATAGTATCGTTGACTCTTCTGATATATTTCTTATTATGTAGAAAGTGAATGACAGTGCGTAGCAAATAGTTAAAACCCGCTAAAACACACGGAATATGAGAAAATATTTTTTTTTTTTGACAATTCGGAGGTGAAAATATCTATTTTCTACCCTCTTGTTTGGACAGGCGTGGAATAGAAATTTTCTACCCCAAACTGGCAACTTTATTTAGGTTGAAAGATGGTTTTATTTAGTGAAGAAACACATTTACCATTGTGTTCACATTTGGAAGCAAGAGAAACTTCCGACTCGCTTCGCTCTGGCCACAAAACTTAACTTCTTTCTGTTTGGAATTTTCTCACGTCTCGGTAAACAAATAACTGTTAACACAGTGTGAGTGTTACAGAATGGAATATGGGGCTTTTCCACCTTCTGTGATAAAACAAACTTTGAAAACGAGTAATTTTTTGTCAAATTCACGTTGTTGAGAATTTTACTTCTCTATTTGATTACCGGTTGGCTGTACTGCTACTTTCTACTAAGCATTGGTAGCTGGAAGGGATATTCTCCACGCACTAGTAGGGCCAGAAATCTCTGCCTATCTACTGAGAAATAAACTTTTTTTTAGGGCTGTTGCCCGTTCAACGTTCAAGTTTATAATAATATTTCGAACACACGCATCGTCCAGTATGAAAGCGTTCGAACGGTTAGAGTATCTTAATACTTTACAACTCAAACGACCTTCAAGCTAAAATTTTCGTCAACAAGATTACTTTCATTACATTTACCGTACCGATTCAGTAATTCAATCTTGAACCATTTGTCCAATAAAAGAAGCTTCGATCAGCGAGTAAAATTTTGAAAGAACAAAAGAAATTCATGTTGCATGAAGTGTCCTACAAATTCATTGAAATTTTTCTCGCACAATTTTGTTTGCATTCATACACAACACTCTACACTACACATATCCCATTGATTGTAATAAATTTTTTTTGATACCAACATTGAAAAATGATACTTTCGCCCCGCATATGAGGGGCGAAAGTAAAAAAATGCATCCCACGGGGAGAAAGTACTTAACGAAGAGCGAACGCAACTGAACGAACAGCGAAAGTGACTGACGTCACAGAAAATGAGAGAAATGAGTCGAGTTGTCAACAAAATCCGCTCATATTATGCAGAATACTTTGATCAAAATTGTAAAACACTGTGCGCCAGTGTTCTTATTGAAATTAGCATACAAAGTTGATACTTTTTGTTACTGAATGATTTGTTAGTTATATCTTAATTTTTGTGTGTGTTATTGTTCTGATGGCTAAATTATTAAATTTTTCATATACCAGGGGGCTGCCGCCCCCTGGACCCCCGCATTTTCTGGCTAAATGCCTTTTTTTTCAACATTTTGTTGCGATGTTTGCGATACGTATCAATTTTCAATGTTGGTATCAAAAAAAATAGTATGAACGACTCGGGGCAAAAGTAAAAAAATTCAACCTGTGCGATTAGAGCCCTTGCCTTCGGCGCGGGCTCCAACTCTCGCACACGGTTGAATTTTTTTACTTTCGCCCCTTGTCATTCAATGTACTATTGTGTTGTAATCTCTCTTTTTTTTCGGTTATCGATACATTTTTATCTTTTGCCCAAAGAAAACCGCATCTATATGATGTTGCGCACCGTGGCGCCAATATATTACAGACTCTCATTCAGTTCTTTTTTTTCTTCTTTACTTTTAGTTTATGCTGCTTTCAGAGCTGAAAATGAGATACTAGATTAGACGTTGTAATGATTGCAAGTGTGTTTGTGCGTATCTAAAATTCGTTTTCGTTTTAGTTAATGGGATTAACTTGGAGATTTCTGGTTTGTTTTTCGTGAATCTAACGCAAGGTCTATCTCAAATAAATTAAAATCCTAAAGAGACACATAATCTGCGCGTATAATAAATGAATAAATTCAAACGAAACAAAGAACATTATGCTTTCCAAACGACATGCGACCCGTACGATTCTAGTGCGAACCAAAGATTCATTTTTGTCAGGGCAAATATAAATTATTCTTCTGTGACGGTGTGATTGTGATGTGTCAAACATCCCTTATTTCGATGTTTATTTTGACGAGTTGATGATTGTGATCCTAAGTCGAAGGCGCAAGCCGTGAATGGAAATAATGCGGTATCCTGGTATCCTAGATACCGGGAAGTCGTCGGGGCGAAAAATTGGATACCGGGAAATTTAGCCTTCGCTGAAGGCGATTTTCTTTTTTTTACTGTAAAATTTAGACCTCACAGGGAAATGGCTATCAGCGGGAAGTACTCATCGGGAAATATCTATAACTAACCGGGAAATAGCTGTCACCGGGAAGAACTCACACCGGGAAATTTTATCAGCTCGAAGAACTTATCGAGAAGTTTCTACCAACGGGAGTGTTAAGTCTCTATCAGCGGGAAGTACTCCTCGGGAAACTTTTATCAGCGGGAAGAGTTTATCAAGAAGTTTTCGTCACTATTTATCCCGATCCCGATGAATTATTCTCTTCAACGAACTAAACTTTTGATGAGTTACTACTTCTGGTGAAACAGTTTCTAATAGGGTGCATAGACCTAAGAATTTAATTTAATTTTGCTCAAATTAAAGTTTCATTTAGAATTTTTAGTTTGTACAGTTTCAAAGAATGGTTCCATTTTTGCATCATCAAAAGTCAATCTTCAAAAAATTTCTTTTCTTTATTTAGGTAAATTAAGGAAGAATTTCGGAAAGATTTTTTTTTTATTAAATAAGGCGTATGATTATACTGCACTTAGGCCGCCTGTGGGCCCATTGTGCTCACCCTTTTGGAAAAGTAAATTTATAAAAAGTTGGTGCCGACGTGCACTGCATATGTATTTAGAGCGGAAACTTTCCATACTACAGGTATGTAGTTAAGAATATCCCTTCAGTGCACTCTTTTGATTTTACCGTATGTTAATGGTGATGTACAAATGTACAAATGCTCGGCATTGGCACCTGTAGTAGTAATTACACAAACAAACGATTACGTGGAACGCTTACAAGCGAATATTCCTTCTGGAACTCCGATTGCTATTAACAAAGCTCGACTTGTTCTCTTTTACATAGCTCGACTAGAAATTTGTCGTGTACCAAATCCCGACAAGGCCTGATATGTTCAATTTCTACTTAGCTCGACTAGAGCCGTGAATTTTGTCGTGAGACAGGGCCCGACCAGGGCTTACGTTTTTTTTTTATTATTATTATTATTACATAGACCGACTAGGGACGTTTGTTACACAAAACCCGACTAGGGTTTCGTTGCATAGCTCGACTAGAACTATTTTTTGTTGTGAAACAAAGCCCGACTTGGACACGATGTAATTAATCGCTATAGCTCGATTAGAACTATTTCGCCGTGAGACAAAGCCCGACTGGGGCATCGTTTAATTCATTTCATAGCTCGATTAGAACTATTTATTGTCGTGAGACAGCTCACAATGAATTTAGGCTATAAACCCGAGAAAACAAAAGTCGGAAAGATAGTATCATCTCTCTGCTCTGTCAGAAACTTTTTTTTCAATGACAGACGCTTAAAGAAGGTAAAGACATCAGAACGTCCCTAATTATTATGAAATATTTACCTGTTCAACGAGGGAAGAAAAGTTAGAAATTGCATTTTCTCGGGTGACTTGTGGCCCTTGCAACGCACTCAAATGCAATTTCCAACTTTTCTTCCCTCGTTGAACAGGTAAATATTTCTTAATAATTAGGGACGTTCTGATGTCTTTACCTTCTTTAAGCGTCTGTCATTGAAAAAAAAAGTTTCTGACAGCAGAGAGATGATAATTTGTCGTCTGGGACAAATTATCATCTCTCTAGTTTTTGAAAATCGATTAGGATTTACTTAGCAAAGAGCAGAAAAGTGTTAAATGTAACTTAACGTTTTTAATCACATTGCCACACATTAAGGTTGTCAAAGTTACGAAGAAAGTAAACGATAAGGAGTTATCATTGATTTTATGTTCTGCCGGGGTTTTTCAACCTATTCGATGGATAATACAACCCAATCAATTTTTTGTCCAATGTGTTTTGAACAGATATTGACTACCAACGACATATCAATTCCATAAATTCCATAATGGCACTCGCACATTAGGCCCCGTGTATTTCGTGGAGGACGAAAAATAATCGCACTTAAGTAAATAAGAAATTCCATAAATCTTCTGTTATTCGCTTAAAGTTTCCGTAACTAATTCGATTTTTAAATCGAATTTTATTTTTAATTTTTTTTTAGACATTTTCTAACTCTCCATACGCATATTTGACATTTCACAGTTCCAGACGCCGACAAACGAAGAGAAAAAAAAATTACAACAAACTGATAAGGCCCCAATCATATTTAAAAGAGCCCCGGAGGTGAATCTTTCAAATGATTTTTTTTTTCTTCTTCTGTGTGTTCATAATTCATTCATTTATATGAAGAACAGTAGCCACATTTTCGATAAGAAATCCATTTGCGGCATCCAGCAATATCGTTTGAGAGATGTGTTCTCTTTTAACTAAATGGAGGTCTTTTATGTGTTTTAACGCGTCGCGACAATGTTGAGTTAATTTTAGGTTCTTATTTTGTTGTGTTATCGCGTCTTCCGTTTGAAAGACGAAAAACGATTATTTTTTTTTACGTTCGGTTCTCCGGTAAAATGTTGTTAACATTTTAACGGATCGAACGAAATTTATTGTGGTCAGATCGTTTTTTGTTTTTGTTTTAATTGAATGCCTTTATTGTGTATGTATAGTATATCCACCCATGTTGGCCCTGTAGAAACAGTAGAGTCAATGTTGTAAAGAAAATCGTTGCTAAGTTCTCTCGCTACTTAGTTCTTACCTGATTTTGAGTGCAGCGTTGGCTATAGTACCCTTAGAGTAATTATAGCTAGAGAGGAAATTTGTACGACGAAATGTGGTCCCAACATCAGTTGGTATAATGTAATATACACATTTCGTAAAATTTTACACCAATACATGTAGGCGTTGACGCTATTTCGATTTTGATAGTTCAACCAATAAACATTTCGTATTTCATGTTGGGACCACATATTGTACGTAATTTTGTTCGAAATTTCCTCTCTAGGTACTCTAGTACAGACATACTTTTCAACCTAGTTATCGGTACAGAAATCCGTCGTATTTCAATTCTCGGTGGCACAAAGTTTTTTTCGCACTCTAAAACTACGTGCAATAATCGTCTTCATTACGTTATTAAAAACAGGCAAGAAACAGTTCAATTCCGTCCCGGAATTCCATAAAATACCTAAGTCCGAACGCGGTGTAATGAGTGAATAGCGAATCTAAAAAAGCTGTAATTGAAGGGATAGAATAGGAGGTAATATTACACAGAAAGCGGAAAACAGCCCAACGTTGTAAAACAGAAAATTTATGGAGGAGTAGGCTGTGCCGTAAAGACGTCGGACGTCTTTTTTAAGCTTTCAGAACTTGTTTTGTTTTTCTTTCCTTTCAATGATTTTTTTCAATTTTGAGGCGCATGAATGTGTTAAAGTGAGTCGCGTATCGTTTTTTAGCTTTGAAATTTCGAGCAGAGAAATGATAAGTTGGTACGCCTGGAGCATTCCTTCTACCTCGCCACAGGCATACCAACTTCTCATTTCTCTGAGTTTCGCGTTATATTCTACCTGCGAAAAACGGGAAAACCGCTACGCCACGCCGCAGTGTTAAGTAACATATGTGAAATTGTTCTGTTGTAGTTGGATGCTATATGTCTATAGCCAGTATAGATCACCTTCAAGTAACGGTACTTTCAGACGTAACCTCACTTAAGTTTTGTTAAATATTTTGTTCATTTATTCATTTTTAAATTTTTTCAACGTGGATGACATTTCAAACGTCCTTGAAGACGATCGAGACTTAGGGTGTCCACGCACTTATTCCGTTTAGCTCTCCATTAACGAACGAACAATGGAAGCTGTTTCCACTTTTCATTGTTAAAAAGTAAACGGAAAGTCGTGGAAAGTCTGTCACATGTTTGTAACGTAATGTTGGTGTTTAATTTAGGTTTTCAGCTCATAGCTATTTGGGCTGTGTTCTATTACCGATTTGGTTTGGACTGCGCATTTTGGAACGAAAATTCGGATGATTGGATGAGTGACCGGCGATTGATTGAATGAACGCACGAGTAGGTAATGATTGATGTGCGAAAGGTAAATTCATTGAAATTTAGCAGCTAGTACAGCCAAGATTGACTGGCGCGACTGTTGTTAGTTGCCACAGTAATATATTGTGGTATATAAGTGCAAGCATCTCGAGAGGCCACCAGAGCTGTTTCGGTGGAAGAGACCACTGGAGTCTTCTATTAAAAAAACGGTTCTGATCACTACGCTGCAAAACAGTATAATCAAAGGGCTAGAATATAGAAGATCCCACAGGGCACAGGAAGCAAGAATAGTTATTTTCATCATAAGGATAGAAACCACGAAATTACAGTATACGTGTGCATTCGTATGCCGAGAGAATTATTTTGCATAAGTATGTATATTTCGTCGAGACGAAGAATAGACGCAACACACATACGTATGCAAAAATAATTCTCGTGGGATACGAATTCACACACATACTGTGATTGAGTGTGTTGTCTCCATATGATGAACACAATTTTATACGAGAAACAGAAAAAACAACAAGAGCAAAAGAAAGTGAGAGAGTTAGCTCCGCCTTCGTATACATCAATTCAAAACAGGTCGCATGCGAGTAAAACATCATCTATATCCCTAGACCTGTTTACCTAGACCTGTCTGTTTTCGTATCATGAAGCGTGTAAAATATTAAAAAGCGACGGGGTTTTTGCATTTTGTGCGCTGATATGCATTTGATGGACTAAAATACGACCAAAACCCAATCGCGCTGCAATGAATTTAAAACGACGGTGAAAAGAAGATGCGATACATTCACAGTCGTCAGACGAAATTAACTGACTCTTTGACCCGAAGTTATTTGCTCACACCTAACTCCCGCTAATCAAATTAATTATTTTGATGTTAATTCGAGTTTATAAATGGAAATAATTTAATTAAAATTGAGAAAGATAATGTCGAAAACTCAATTTTGAGAATTGTAAAATTTTACATAAATTGAATTAACTCTTCGGGCTGAGTGTTCCATAAACAAAACTTTCCGAGTGATCACAACCGGGATTCATTAAATAATTTAAAATAATAACGCAATAGAGGGCCAAAAAACGTTTTTTCTTCATTTTGTGTTATAAGCATTTCATTTTACAATATGTTGTCGTTTTTTGTTGTTGTTGTTGTTGTTGTGTGTTCGTTTTGTTTATTTTATTTAACAAATTATACACACACCGTACGATCAAGCATCAAAACTCCTCCCAAAAATGTTTTCACACCTGAACGAGGTGTTATATGCAGAAGTTAAATATTTGTCTAACTAATGGTTTTCTTTTCTTTGGAATTGAGTTGAGAGGATGGTTTTGGTGTTGCATAAAGTAAATAAAATGATGGAGAGTATTATTATGCTAATAGAATTGCCATGAGAATCAGATATAAAACAGCTTCATAAAAAATAAACGTTTGATACGTTACACGCACACACGGGAAAGAATGGTTTTTTTTTTAAAAGATAAATGTTGATCCGTCCAAGATGGATCACGCAATTAATTGAAGAAGAAAAATCTAGAGAAAACTCGAGCAGACTCTGTCATATTGATCACCAATAGCAAACATCATCTGTCCCAGTATTTGTATGTGTAGTTTCTCCTTCGGAAAAATGTGATGAGACTTTAATAATAATTTCGGTGTAATGATCAACAGAACTGATCATTTGGATCCAGGCGAACAAAAGACCGAACTAAAGCCCACCTGGCTATCTATATAATGTTTGCAACTCATTTTGCTGTCGTGACACTAGTGTCTGTCACGACAGCAGCTGTTAAAATCAAAGTATAAAGATTATAAAGATTTTTCATCACACGAACTACGAAAATTGTAATTTGAGCTTCCTAAACACGTTCAAACTGATGAAATTTACCAAATTAAGCTGAAATATGCGGGGGTCCAGGGGGCGGCTGCCATCACAACGACACCAAACGGAACACGTGTTGTTGCTGTCATTTACTTTCGCATCTTCGTTTGAGCAAGGTTCTGAAAGAACAGGTTAAGACACATATGAGTTGATCAGGAAGGCGGTGACACACAAATTTTGACAAATAGATGCTATTTATTGAACATACTCATTACAGATTGTTTGTAATGTCAACCTGATAAAAACTATTTTTTTTTCTTCAAGTTGACATTTCAAACAATCTGTAATGAGTATGTTCAATAAATAGCATCTTTTCATGCTTCGGGGCCGAAAATGAGGGCAATTTTTCGAATTTTCTCGGGTTTCCGGCCCTCTGCATGAAAACTCACATAAGCACCTGTTTGGGACGGTTGATTTAAGGCACTTTCGCTTGTAAGCATCACTTCGTTCGGCCTACAATCCGCGAAATTGCCTAAAATCAATCGTCCAAAACAGGTACACAAATAACCAATTTGTCAAAATTTGTGTGTCAGCCGCCCTCGTGGGTGTCTTAACCTGTTCTTTCAGAACCTTGCGTTTGAGAACCGAAAGTACATTCGCACCTCTTGTGATATCGTGGCTTACTGAGAGTTGAATTTTTAAACTTTCGCATCTCACTCGGGAAGCGAAAATTAAAATTTTCGTAGTTAGTGTAATGACAAACCCAATGCTTCACAACACTGTTCCAGCAATATTATTACGCCAAACGTCACGGATACAACATAACAAGTCTTTTACTTTAATATAATGAGGATCTGCGCGACCTCTCCAAAGTTTAAATCCCTGAATGTTATGTAATGGAATGCATTAAATAGCCTCAATACGAACAATACACACACTACGGATAATAGCGGCAGAGTCAAAATTACCCAAAATTATATCGGCTGAATTTGAATTTTTTGGACAAAATGATGTATGGACGACTTGTTCATACATCACTTTTCGATTGGACCACGGGAACCACCCGGAACCACTTGCAAAAATCAAGGAAAATTTCGACTCTGCCGCTATTATCCGTAGAGTGTGTTGTTCGTATTGAGGCTATTTAGAATGCATGTGGAACAAAACAATGGAAACAAATGAAAAGAAAAAACTTGTGTAACGTTTTATAAATGTCTTTCTTCTTAGTACTGCCGAGGAATACAGCAAATACTGGGACAGTCCGCTATTTTCTATTGGTGAATAGTATAAGGAAATCAGTCAAAAAAGCTTTAAAGGGTAAATGTGACGCAAGTCCTTTATCTTACTTACACAGTAACTGATATCGCTGAGGGTGACGTATTCTGCGCTTGTACGCAAAAGTTTTATCTACAAAAAATTGGGCCAAACAATTTTTGGAACCAAATTTTACAAAAAGAAATTTGCAGCCAAGGGGGAATCAACAAGTTGCTGTTAATATGTTCCGCTGTCCAAAAAAAAATTTTTAAACTTTTTTGGAAGTGGACCTGCGTCACATCCGCTTACTAACGTGTGGGCATGATAGTACGCCAATTGAAGAAAATAATACGCCAATGAAAGGTGGGACAGAGTTTTCTCGCGTATTGCTCAAGTCTAAAGAGAATACTGATCATAGCAAAATATACTGACTAAAGTTAAGGCAAAATTTCAGCGGATCGCAAAAATACAAGATCCAAACTTCGGGTGAATTTGAACAATAGAGTTGATTGAATGTGTTGTCTGATACAAGGTTATTTCAGCTGCCAAAACGTCATCCATTGAGATTTAACAACGCACTTCAAGCATGAGTGGCACTCTAAATAGGATACTGAAACTTGACACAAAATGGTACTACATTTGGCAGCTGTGACTATGATCACTTTTGCTTAAAGTGCGTTGGATAGATCACTAAAATGACCGCTGGCGTGAGGATCGACGGTTCGGTTTTGTGTGCAAACCAATGACAACCAACTTTGCTTCTAAGGGAATTCCCCTTAGTTCACTTGCATTCATTTCAAAGAATTGGACGCACTCATTTATTCATTACTATGTGAAATTGTGAAGTTGGTTTCGATTAGTTTGCACACTTTTCCCCACCATTCCTCACGTTTCCCTCATCAGTTTCACCAAACGAACAGATCTATTTAACAAAAAAATAATTGTTGACGAACGTTACAAAAATGTGAATTTTTTTCAAATTCGACGTAATAGCAAAATAGACTTTGGGCCTTTCCCAACAAGTTGAGACTAATCGCATTGTACCTATTGGAAAATGTTCCCACACTATAAATGCTTGAAAAATCCCCTACACGTGAATAAGCTTTACTCAACAACTGCTCGGGCGGCACATACCTTTTCAACATAAAATTAAAAAAAAGTTTTTCTAGTAAATGATCAGGGGGACCAAAATAAGTAGTATAAGTAGTAAAATAAGAAAATCGGTTCTTGTCGCTGTGCTTGGAGTGCGTTGCTACTGAGGAAAAATTAAAATGATTCATTTTCATGAGTGAAACGTAACGCGTTGAAATTCTTGATACGTTTATAGGTAAAATAGCGGGTACTGGCACGAGTCATAGCGAAAATGTTTTAATATTTGTTTGCGTATTTGTTTTGGACGATTGATTTTAGCCTATTTTTTGCATGATGCTATAAGCTGCACCGCTGGGAGTTATTTCCGAAAATGTTTGGATAGTTCACCTGGCTTGCAACAGCGCCTATCCTCACAAAAGTAGCTTCATTATAGAAATTGTATCTTCCGCACACAATTGACAGGTTACCGAAACCCAAAAAGTGTAATTTTCTTACCTGTTTTTCTCCCGATCATCGAACAAAATTCAAACTTAAATTTACTGTCGCAACATAACAAGAACGTTTGTCCGTTTATTTAGCATCGATGTTAGCTCATTGAAACTTACATTTTTCACTGTGTCTCGTAAATGTCATTATACCTATTACAGCGTAATGATACAGCAAAATTACCAGCATTTACAGCAGTCACACAATCGACAAACTTTTTGCATTCAGCGCCTAGACTGTGATCGTTGATAAGACTATCCGCCAGCTCTTTATATTCAGATTGATATTCCCTGATAACATCTAACGATCTTCCGAATGCCTCTTCAATGGAACAATTGTACTTGAGCACATGAAATCCGACAATGTTCCACACCATTTTGGTCATGTCCTTATCCTGATCGAGAAACTCTTTCTCGAATGAGTACACATCGTTAATCAATACGACGCAATAATTACACAGATCCATTAAACGTTGAATCCGATCATCGTACCATAATTCATCGGAAATGTGAATTTTCTCCGAGTATTCGATTAACGCGATTATCGTTCTCACTGCACCGCTCTCCAGGCGAGTCTTCAATCAAACATCTATTTATCGAAATCGATTCTTCAAGCAAAAAGAAGCTTACTTTGACGATCACATCCAGGTCGAGTAGTTGTATCTCGATTAGTTCATTTTCTTTGCTGGTCGCCAAGCAATACGACCGCCACGCTTGTAGGAATCGTTTTCTCTGCTCCATTTTCATATCTAGCAAAATGTCTTCGACAACAAGATACGTGCACACAATAAACTGCCTGATATTAAGTAGCGAAACATTGTGCTCTTCGCCAGTGACATGGATGGCTTCCAATCGCCTTATACAGTTGATGGCTTGATTTGTAATTTGCTGTGTAGCTTCTTTGGTACGGCCAATTTCTACATGGTCGTCACCAACGAACAAATAAGACAACCACTTCACCAACCGTTCGAAACTATGAAAAGATTTTTTTTTTGCAGAAAATAGTTGTCGCTCAGCAAGCTATAACATGTCTGCAAGCGAGGCGATTTAGCTTATCACTTACCGATTGATGTCCTTGCAGAAAGGATACATGTAAGATGTAGTCATGATACTAGCTTCGCGTATCCGTCGTTCATAATGGCATTTAGATAGAAGAGAAAATTGAAAAATCCAGTCCATCCATTCGTTCACCCGAGGAAGTTGCTTGTCGAACGGGTTGGCACGGTACGTAAATAAAGTATTGAATTTTGGTATCTGATAACATCTATGCTCTTTGTCTTCGGACACTAATTTTACGGATTAAAACGAGATTATGAGACGTCACACAGTCAACTCGAACCAAATTTGTGTGACAATTTGCTTCAGCTGGTTTTCAGCTGGTCCACTTATACAACCTCACATGCGTGTATGTAAGGATTTACCACTGTTACGCGCCTGTATGACTTGACTATAGGTCTGTTCGGCTGGTAGGAATTTCGCGCCGCGTCATTCACAATAATTGACAAAATGAAACATTTTGTATAAGGAAAATGTCACTTTGGGGTTCATTGTGAATGACACGGCGCGAAATTCCTCAGCACCGTCTGTTCCAAGTGCAAACAATGAAATGTCAAATTTCATCCACAAACCACAACCAAACAAATATTGTTTACAAAATGTTCGCAAAAGCGTTGAGGTTATAGGCTTGTTCCAAGTAACTGAAAACACGAACTTTGACAACCCGAACAACGACAATTTCATCCATAGCAACGTCGCTTACGTGATATGTTATACAAATCGAGCAACGTCGCCTACGTGATTTACACAGAGATATTATTGAGGTTATGGTTCTGTGGATGAAATTTGACAATTCATATGGCCTTGGAACAAACCTATGGCTCTGTGGGTGGATGAAATTTGACATTTAATTGCACTAAAATTACTCTTGCACTTGCACTTGGAACAGACCTATTAAACTCGTATAAACCATTATAAAATTTTCTTATGTTAAGCTGTCAAACTTGACAGAAGCTACAGTAAGGCAGTGAAATTGTATCAATGGACCAGGTAAAAAACAGCTGTTAAGGAAGTTGCGTGTCAATTTTGATTGGGGTTAACTGTAATTGAAATAAACTTACTTGTAGAATACATTCTGTTTGCAGGCGAAATCCAGCCCGAAAATAAACTGGAAAAAATCAATTTATATGTAAAATTAATGGCACAGAAAGTAAAATTAAATTAGTTCGAGTTCTAGGGATAAAATTCGACTTAAATTTTTTTCTTCTAAACTTTGAGTTCACCTCACACCGTCAAATTAATATTAATTATTAAATAATGTAGAAAATATCAGTTCCTGGAACCATGCAAATTCTGACTTACATCTCGGCATCCAGAACAGGTCGTAAAGCCCGCAACGCAGCATTCTGACTCAAGCTTTCCAAAAAACCATCATTTAATAAAATCAATTGCGAACTCAAACTTTAGGAATTTTCCGGGGGATATCTACGCCAACATAAACGATAGAAATGTAAATGGAAAAATTTGGCGCTGAGCTCAGTCACTGAGTGGACAATTACTGTCTGAAGAGAAATTGTTTATTAGTCACAAACCTATAGAGAGTTTGCGAATGAACTATACTCATTGTACAATTTCGTAAAGCACAGCACGCAAGTGGTTCCCAATTCTTATTTTGACAAGCGCATGAGTCCATGAATGGTCATTCCATTTCATTTATTTCAGTTTTAAAGGTAAAATTACAAAAACAAAACTCTGGTGTGACGAAATCAATTCCAAAGGGCTACGAAAAGTCTAAAATGAAATATTTAGAACTATAGTTCTTCCTCACATTATGTAAAGTGGCAAAAAAGGACCTCGTGAACTAGTTCAGAATGGAGTGTTGATCTGATCTTCATTTCGAGGGCAACCTCATTAAAGGGCACGGTGAGCTTGAAATTTTTTTTATTTGACCTCTCGTGGACATGAAATGTTTTTAGTGGTTTTTGTAGAGGGCGGCAGCACGAGTAGGAATAACATAACAAGAAAATATTTCGATGGGAAAATTTTTAATTAGATCGATTTTTCGTTTTTCTGTGCCCTGCAGGAAGCTTCGAAAATTGTTTGAAACCTACTGGTGACTTGTTTGATCACAAAAATATAGTTACTGTTTAGCCTGAGGTCTAAGCTTTACAGCGATACCAATCATGACATTCATGACTACCAACAAACATCTTTTATAAAGGAAAGTCATTCTGCTATGTCGATGTGAATTTTAAAGGCTGTATCATACGTGGATTACTTATATTTTCTCTTAAAAAGTATTTTTAGTTAATTAACATAATTTAAGGTGTTAATAAAAGGTCAAAGGATGAGCTTGAATTTCATTCTGACAAAATCTTTGTTGGTACACCTGAACGACCACCCAAATTTCTTCGTATAATGTCTCATTTTTTAGTGGAAACAACTAAAATGTTGCAGAATTAGCTTAGAATGACTATTGGAGAAACTACGAACGAAACAAAAGAAAGGTTTGTTAATTTTTGACTCGAGATAATGCAGTTTACTCATGTGTGCAATTTACAAAGAAACCTATTTCGAGTTAAAAATCTTCTTTCGACCTTTTATTAACCCCTTAAATTATGTAAAATAACTAAAAATAATTTATAAGAGAAAAAAAAAGTAATCCACGTATGATACAGCCTTTAAAATTCACATCGACATAGCAGAATGACTTTCCTTCATAAAAGATGTTTGTTGGTAGTCATGAATGTCATGATTGGTATCGCTGTAAAGCTTAGACCTCAGGCTAAACAGTAACTATATTTTTGTGATCAAACAAGTCACCAGTAGGGTCCAAACAGTTTTCGAAGCTTCCTGCAGGGCACAGAAAAACGAAAAATCGATCTAGTTAAAAATTTTCCCATCGAAATATTTTCTTGTTATGTTATTCTTACTCGTGGTGCCGCCCTCTACAAAAACCACTAAAAACATTTCATGTCCACGAGAGGTCGAATAAATTTTTTTTCAAGCTCACCGTGAGGGCATATCTCCGATATCTCAGAGATCTTTAAGGCAGCTTTTACATAGTGAAAAAGCTAAATTCTATGTTCTGGCATATTTACAATCGCTAATCCGAACTGGTGTGCAAAATAACGTTTGCACACCAGTTCGGTTTAACGATCGTATTCTTCAGGTCAATTCAGGTTTTTCCAAAATTAGGTTTTCAGGTCAATCAAGTCAGGTCAAAATTGAATAAAACAGGTTTCAGGTCAACTCAGGTTCAGGTGGCCTGCTTCAGGTTTCAGGTTGACCTGACCTGCTTCCGAGCCTTACCGCCATATGGTTCCGAAGATATTGTCGAAAAACTGAAATACCTCAAGAGAATACGCCGAATAATGCTAATTTCCCTAAAATTTATGTCGGATTCGAAATTCATAATTTTTCACTACCTTTCAGGGGGAAAAAAAAGTTCAGTACTTTCTGAGATATCGGGGATATGCCCTTCTTAATAAATCTTGTCCTCGATTGTTTGAGGAAAGCTGACTACTCGAAAATAATGCCAAAGCGCAATAAGAAGTGAAAAAATGAAAAAGAAAAAGCTCGAACTAAAATTTTTAACTTTTCACTCAAACCAGTACCAGTGCTATACCACAATAATCAAAACAGCATTTTCTTTTCAGATGTATCAGAATTTTTGTAGTGATATATTACTCGCTGAGCTCGCAATTACATTTATTCCACTTCTATCTTAACACTATCATCCATTTCAATACTCTCCGTAACGTAACGTTCGTCTTGAACAAGCAGTAATGTTCGTTTATTTATATACGAATTTCGAATAGAAAAATTGGCACTTAGATTCCGTTTGCCAGTGGCGCTGGAAACCTTAATCCGCTCATGCCGATCCAGAAAAAAAAAAGTTTATTCAAATCGGGTTAGTGGTCCGTGAGTTAGGGCGCCAGAAATGTATTTTGCATATAATTCGAGTAAATTTCAATTACTGTGAAGTTAGCCCACGGGGTATTCACTACCGACTGCTGTATGTTCTCAATATGGAGGATATGAGGAGTTAGCCGGTGAGAGAGTTCTGCCCGTGAAAGTGAACGCATCCACATTTCTCTCAAAACGCTCATTTTAAAATTTAATTTCTCTCTCAATGTTAACAGGAGATATTTGACAGAGTTATATGTGATTTACCATTCGCAAAGAGAGAATTGTGTGGAGCAGCGTAATTATCATAGCTTGGAGTGCGGGAGGTACCGTGCTCAAATCCCGATGGGATTTTTTTTTATTTTATCGGTGAAATTGTTATTATTGTAATTTGTACAACATTTTATTATCATTATAGTTAGCAGTGTCAATACGTAATGTGTATAGGAAATAAAACACAATAAGAAACTTCAGCCCGTGAAAATTTTCTTTTTAATTTTTGTTCTTGTTCTTCAGAAGTGACCAGAAGGCAGCCTCGTACCCATGTCTTATTATACTCGTTTGAAAGCTTGTATAACAAGACTTCAAAATCCAAAAGATTTCGTTGGTACGAGGCTGCCTTCCCAAGATACAGCTTCCAGAATTTTTTGTATGGAATGAATCTTTGTTCGGGAGCCACCAGAAGGCAGCCTCGTACCCATGTCTTATTATACTCGTTTGAAAGCTTGTATAATAAGACAACTAGATCCAAAAGATCTAATGGGTACCAGGCTGCCTTCCCGAGTTATAGCTTCCAGAAATTTCTGTGTGGAAAAATTCCTTCATCTGGAACGACCAGAAGGCAGCCTCGTACCCATGTCTTATTATACTCGTTTGAAAGCTTGTATCATAAGACAACTAGATCCGAAAGATCTAATGGGTACGAGGCTGCCTTCCCTAGTTATAGCTTCCAGAAATTTCTGTGTGGAAAAATTCCTTCATCTAGAACGACCAGAAGGCAGCCTCGTACCCATGTCTTATTATACTCGTTTGAAAGCTTGTGTCATAAGACAAATAAATTCATAAGAACTAATGGGTACGAGGCTGCCTTCTTGTCGTTCTAGATGAAGGAATTTTTCCACACAGAAATTTCTGGAAGCTATAACTCGGGAAGGCAGCCTGGTACCCATTAGATCTTTTGGATCTAGTTGTCTTATTATACAAGCTTTCAAACGAGTATAATAAGACATGGGTACGAGGCTGCCTTCTTGTCGTTCTAGATGAAGGAATTTTTCCACACAGAAATTTCTGGAAGCTATAACTCGGGAAGGCAGCCTCGTACCCATTAGTTCTTTTGAATTTAGTTGTCTTATGACACAAGGTTTCAAACGAGTATAATAAGACATGGGTACGAGGCTGCCTTCTGGTCGTTCTAGATGAAGGAATTTTTCCACACAGAAATTTCTGGAAGCTATCACTCGGGAAGGCAGCCTCGTACCCATTAGTTCTTTTGAATTTAGTTGTCTTATGACACAAGCTTTCAAACGAGTATAATAAGACATGGGTACGAGGCTGCCTTCTGGTGGCTCCCGAACAAAGATTCATTCCATACAAAAAATTCTGGAAGCTGTATCTTGGGAAGGCAGCCTCGTACCAACGAAATCTTTTGGATTTTGAAGTCTTGTTGTACAAGCTTTCAAACGAGTATAATAAGACATGGGTACGAGGCTGCCTTCTAGTCACTTCTGAAGAACAAGATCAAAAATTAAAAAGAAAATTTTCACGGGCTGAAGTTTCTTATTGTGTTTTATTTCCTATACACATTACGTATTGACACTGCTAACTATAATGATAATAAAATGTTGTACAAATTACAATAATAACAATTTCACCGATAAAATAAAAAAAAATCCCATCGGGATTTGAGCACGGTACCTCCCGCACTCCAAGCTATGATAATTACGCTGCTCCACACAATTCTCTCTTTGCGAATGGTAAATCACATATAACTCTCTCAAATATCTCCTGTTAACATTGAGAGAGAAATTAAGTTTTAAAATGAGCGTTTTGAGAGAAATGTGGATGCGTTCACTTTCACGGGCGGAACTCTCTCACGGGCTAACTTCACAGTAATAAATTTCATCGGATTCTCCTAATTTTTGTTTCATTTGTAAGGTAATCGAACACTGAAAAGAATGTTGTTGAACATTTTTCTAAATTTGGGCTGCTACTCGGGCCTAAGTGTATTTTGCATTTAACTCGAGTAAATTTCATCTGATTTTCCTAATTTTTGTTTTATTTATCGGGTAATCGATCACCGAATAGAATGTCGCTGACAAAATTTTAAATTTGGGTCCTTGGATTGAGGCCGATACTAGGCCCTATATGTGTTTATACTCAATAAATAACAATTTTAGGTAAATTTTAACCTTGTGATACAATTTGAAAGAAATATTTTATTTATAAGAACAATTATGTAAATCTGGAAGAAATGAAAACATAAAAATCGCGAGTTAAAAAAATGTGATAACTACATTTAAAAGAAACGACGGCATTTTAAGTGTTATGGAAATTTTCACCTATAAATTATAAGTTAATTATAATCAAAGCATGTCCGCTCGTTAGTCGTGCGTATGTCAATTAATTTTACTTGGCGATATCACCACTTAAAATAAATGCGCTAACTAAACACTTTATTGCTATTAATACCTTGACCTTGACCATGCACATTCGAACCCTGTGGTCTTTCCGGAAGAAAGCAAAACTACATATTTTCCTATTTGTTTTAAGTTTTAAATTTCACTTGTTTGTCTCAATAGGTAGATTGCGATTTTCACTTGTAACTCTTTCCAAGTTTTATGTCAATCCAATCGATACAATGACAAGGCTTTTTCATGTTTTGTCATAAAATTTCTGACTTTTAAATGGGACTACTTCGACCATTTATTGTAGTGTGAGTTTTCATTACTGCCTTGCGGAATCTTGTTATCAGCTGATAACGATCATTTCTGTAGATGGTTAAAAGAGTATGTCAAAAAGAGTGTGTCCCCGTCTAGACCGCCCCCCCCCCATGTGTCCCCATAGTTAGCTAAATTAACTGGTTTGTTCCTTGACTGGACGTTTACATACACATTTTGCAATATCAACCATCGAGACCAGTTGAAAACAGTTGTCAAATGCGTCTGAATAGTTTTGAGATGTTTCGTTTACTTTAAATGTTTTTTGTTAAATCATCCACTAATCCTCAGAACACTTAAGTTCAACGCGCCCAAAAACATTCCATTGAAATGACGTTATTAAAAAAAAAACGAGCCGTCAGAACAGTCGGAGCGTTTGCTGCGACTGAGCCCCGTACGAACCCGTACATTTATTGCGCACGTGACCCTAGTTCGTCCGTCGCCCTACTCTTACCGCAGGTCTACCCGTAAACGTCGGTAAAGTAAAATTCTTATGAAATTTGTATGTCTTAAAAATTGCGCATAGCGCAATTACGAAGCCCCGTACGATGTTCCTTTCAAACGTAACACATATTTCAAATCGACCTAAAATTTCCTCAGTCCTATATTAACCTATATTTACCTATAAATAGACAATTTACTGATAAATATGCTAGTATATAGCTCAAAATAACTATCTATACCGTTATATAGCTCAATATACTATATATAGATATCCATATTTGGGATCCTTGAAACACCACACACACACAACCAATCACTTCCTACTGATCAATAACTTTGTAAGAATTATTTTCACCGATCTATATTGATTTTACAAAAATCCAAAATGGCGGCCGACGGCCATTTTGTTAGGAGGTGGAAAGTAGTACGGCTGCTTAACATTCGTTAGTACCTTTCAAACAAAAAAAAAATTGAAATTCGGTCAAAGTTTACTCGAGATATTAATAAAACATAGCTAACGCCGACCCGTACGAAACACCTATTCGTATCAAAAGCCTTTACTGTGAAACTCTTCATTTCTTTTACTTCATTCTCTACTGAAAAGCTATTCGCGCTTTAAAATCACTTGCATTATCCACTCTTTGCCTTGTTATCATATACAAATAAATTGCCGGAGGCAATATAGACAGCCCCGTACGAAGTCAACTTTCATAAATTCCTATTTAAACAGCTATATACTATATTTCACTATAAATAAACATTTCACAGAGGAATATGCTATTATATAGCTCTATATGCCTGTATATAGCTCAATATAGCTGTATATAGGTATATATAGATGTCCATATATGGAATGTCTGAAACACCCCACACACATAACAAATTATTTCCATGTTAACAGAAACTATCTAAGTACCATTTCTCCAAAGATATACCACTTTTAATAAAATCCAATATGGCCGCCGGAAGCCATTTTGTTAGGAGACCGGAAATAGTACCGACGCTTTACATTCGTTAATACCTTTCAAACAAAAAAAATTCATGAAATTCGGTCAAAATTGACTCGAGATATTGACAAAATACACGTTCACTGTACGTCCGAGTAGCCAGATAACAGCTCACTCCAAGAGACCTAGCTCACGCTCCGGAGAACATAATTTTTCTCTGATTGGTACGGTCAATACCTATCTAATAAAGCTAAAACAGACGAAATATGTTCAAATGTGGCCGACCTACAAGCAAAAACTGCTTGCCGCCCAGTGCCTGTTTCACACCAAGGGGTCTAACTCACGAGTCGGTCATCCAATTTCCATAAACTTTTTTTTTGTCGATCGGTATTGTAAATATCTTTCATTCGATGTATCACTTAACAGTGTAGCCTTTAAATGGCCATAGAAATTTTTGGAAAACGTTAAAGCACTTATGGGGCCCCAGCTCAGGAGGGGTCGACCCAAAATCACCTATCTTCGAACTTAGCCTTACAATTTCAACTACCTTTCAGGGAAAAAAAATGATTTACTCAAGATATCGACGTAACGGACAGACAGACGGACAGACAAAATTTTTATTGCGGATTCGCCATCTATGAACATAGACAAACACTTTGCCCTTACCGCCTGCTTGGAGTTTCATCAATTACACACGGCATCGTAATCCTATAAGCCCCTTCGTACTTCGTACGGGGCTAAAAATATGAAACTAGAGACAACGTATGGCCAAATGACACCGAAGAGGGCATCAATGTTTTGTAAACGCACTCATTTTCGTAGTATTTTGATATAAATTATCGGCCGATTCGGCTGTCTTTAGTATCATTAACGAAAAGTGTTTTTCGAAACTAGTGCACCATTTTCACTTCCGAACTTGACGAAAGAGTAAGCAAATTTCGTTACTTACATGAACTGTTTTCTGCTACCGAGAAAATTACTCACTTTAAAGACATACAAATTCCAGCCGGTTGCATACTAATGCCACTCCACGGTGCAATCATGGTGTATTTTTGTCTGGATGTAAGTGCAAGTCTTGGATGTAGTGCTGCTGATGGTGGACCTAATGAACGTCCGCAGACAGTACTTCCTACGGTCTTGGAACAATTTGCTAATTTACCCAATTTACAACCCATTTTATTTAGCTGTTTTAATTTTTTTATTTTTATTTTGCACAATTTGATGTTTTATTTGCTTTATTAACCACAACAACAGTTTGAAAATTGTTTCACTGAGTTCAGTTGTACATTGAGCAATTGTTCTCAACACCCTGTTCTCTCGAAGAACATTCGATGCGATTTAATCGTTATCTGGTTGAAATCTGACGAATTCGAAACGTGAAACTTTTATCTCATGTAAGGTTGCTTATTACTTATTCAACAATTCATAAATAATAATTGTTTTGAATGTGTCATTGTTTCCACCAATAATTCACGGAAAACTCATATATGCACCCCAGACGAAGAAATCGGGAACAGCTTCACGATTATAGAACATTAGTTGTGTGCTGCATATTGATCTGAGGATCATACAATGCCCGCCTAATGAATATTGTTGTTGTGTGCTGGATATTATTTTTCAGCGTGCAGGTCTTAGCTGTATGCCTGTTTTATAATATAAAATGACGCCATTTTTTTCAATTCAATAAACAACCTAATTTATCGTTTAATAGAAGAAATTGATTTAATTAACTTTATCAATTTTATTTGCGTTAACAAAAAAAAACAAAAAAACTTTTTCAAAAAAATTTTTTTTTTTTTTATTTTCAATTTTACTATTATTATTTGTTATTAGCCGTAGATTTATATTTAAATTCATCACATTAAATTGCTAACAGAATTTTTTTTTGCTTACGTTTTTTCCGGTCACCCACCCAAGTACGGACCGCGACCATCGATGCTTAACCTCAGTTTCTGACTGCCAACGACTTTACCACTGCTGCTATACTGCTTGCATATAGTGGCAGTCTTATTTCGAACCGTTGTTACTTTGCTTTATGCAGCACACAGGCATATTTATACCTGCATGCTGAATATTGACTAAATGAATAAAGTCGTCCGTATTTAGAATGGGTTATGCAACAACATTTAATTGAATTTATTTTCTATGAAATGTAGTACTTCTCCCCACTAAGCAATGTCATCGGATATTATTATTTTAATTCTGAGCCTGGTTCTGAATTAGAGGTTTTTTCAATCGTTCTACAAAAAAAACTGTTCACATTAATAGTGAGCATCTATTACGCGAATTAATAAATTAAGATTGGCTCACCTAGTTTGTGTATATTACGTAGGTGGAAGCACGGGGTTTCAGGGGGTTTCGAACATTTAGTTTTTTCATGTTGCAGATATTGCAGTGTCAAATTCTGTCCAAGATGTGACATATTTGCAAGGTATTGGCCTTTTTCACAAAGTATAATCAGCGTAACCTTCGTAAAAAGAATCTTGAATCTGACAAGAGCACGTGTGCAAACGTGTAAAAAACAAATGTTCAAAACCCCCTGCTGAACCAACCGTGGCGATCCTCTTGTCAAACGGACAGTACATAAACAAATTCCATCATTTATTGCTGAATACCACCAACTATTTCTGTTAACATTTCAAAAGCCTTTAACACCGAAAATGGATTTAAAAGTTCGTTCGTCAAAATTTCTATTGAAATACATAAATGTAACATTATCATTGCATATTAATTCGGTAAAAATAGAAATAACTTTAAATGAAGGAATAAAATTAGATTTGATAATCATCTTTATGCGTATGTTCTTGAGATCTTCCTTTTATTTCATTAAAACAATAAATTTATTGTTGCATAGTCCATTCTAAATACAGACGACTTTATTCATTTAGTCAATATTCAGCATGCAGGTATAGTTCGATATTACCATTTAGTCAATATTCGGCATGCAGGTAAAGTTAAGTAATACATCCCACAACTAATTTGAAGATATAATTCAGCACACAGCAAATATATACCTGGGAACCTCACAATATTCCTACGAGCTGAATAATATTGTTGCCGGAACTATATTTTGAAAATATTCATATTACATGTTTATTGTAATACAACACACGGGAACATTATTCAGTCTGCAGCAAATATATGCAGCACACAACAAATGTCGAATTTGCCGAATTTTCCGTGTTTACTGGTTACAATTTATCAATTGACTGTATCAACACGATCATTCTATAGATATTAGCCTGTTACAGACGGTTGTCATATCTTATGGACAACGGCAGTAATATTAAACGACAAGCTCTAACTAAAGAGGTCTTATATAGCAAAAGGCATGTTCAAAACAAATGAAGTAAAAGATTTCCGAAATCAATCACTGAAAATCTTCGATCAAATGAAGTAATAGTTTGAACAGTAAAACTGTTAATATGCCGTCTGTGACAGGTTAAGTATACGAATAGGGAGGACCGATTTTAAAATTTTAGTTTTAATCCAAAAAGCACATAGGGTTCCATAACCGGTCAGAGTTTTCTGATTGTTTTTTACGGGCAATAAAAAGCTCAGAATTTTCAGAATAAGGATTTAATGTTAGAGTGTGCTTACAGTCGGAGGCAGTGACATTTTCTTTGTTTTTAATTTTGTTTTTCTGGTTCAGTTGTTTTTCAGCTGATCTACCCAATAAAAACTGTTTACACTACGGTTAAAGAGGCTACACACACGCGCGAGGTAGTGGTGAAGTGAAGTGAAGTTTGTTCCAAATACATGTGCAAATACATGGCAACATTTGCTCGTGAATGTGAAAACGACAAGGTGCAAATTTGCGAACCAAAGGTGTTCATTCAGCAGACTCGTGTATTGCATTCTGTGAAGCTAACATGGGTGAAAGGACACTGGAAAAAGTTGTGAATGCAACAAAACGACAGTATAAATCCCCGCTTTGGCTAGAGCTTAGGTATGGTCGCATAACCGGTTCACTTGTATATGAAGTGGCACGTTGCAAGACGAGTAATGGTTCCACCATTGATAAAATCTTCGGCAAGAAAATGACCTTGACGAAAGCAATGAAACGTGGCCTTGACTTAGAATTACAAGTGAAGTTACGGGTAGAATAGGTGCTCTAAACCAAAATCACAGAGAAAGGGTTGCTTTTAAACTCGGACCTGCCTTGCTTTGGTGCGTCGCCGGATGGAGTTTTGCGTGGAAATTAAGTGTCCCTCCACTTCAGACACTTACAAAACTTACGCAAAGAACGGACAAATCGTTGGGACGCAATTCTTCGCCCAAGTGCAGCTTCAAACGAATATTACTAAGATTTATCATACAAAGTTTTGAATCGCGGACCCCGAATTCGAAAAGAACCGAATAGTGGAAATAATTCGATGTTATGTACGATGAACAATATGTTTTGAAAGAGTGAGTAGATCCCTGTCTTAAATTCTGGACGAAGCAAGTTTTCCCAAAAATGTGTAATATTGGAAAGGAGTAACACTTTCAAGCTAACGATTCTCAAACTGGTGGATGCAATAAAATAAATTAGAAAACGCTTCAGTTAAAATCGTTTTTATTTCACAGAAGCCGAAGGTATAGAGCTTTGTAGAAGCGGAACTGGTTTCCTAACGTAGGCGATTTAAAAGTGATATAGCCAAAACATCGAACAAAATCATACATTTTGGGACAAGGGGTCACGGATATTATTGAGTTATAGCTCATTCGATTCGTTTGACTGTTGCGAGTAAAACGTAGTACTACGTTTGGTGAACTTTATTTCTTTCATGAAGTAAGGGTCTGCCAAAAGGGGCCCAAAATCGTTTTCTCACGATTAGTCGAGTAAAACAATTTTGGCAAAAAGCTTTTTTAGGTAGCCTTGTAGGCCTTGTAGGGACGCACACTTTTAGTATACACACCACCAGGTCCATGTTGACCTGTTGATGATATCAACCATTTTAGGTGAAAAAATTGGTGATTTTCCCAAATCCCTGAGCAGCTGCAGTGAAATAAGTCCGAGACATGGTATGTATGGTTAGAGAGCCTATCCTCTGTAGTACCATTTCATGGAAAAACATCCTTCGATAAGTTTCACTGCAAAGGTTTGAAGCGACTTTAGTGAAAGCTCACCCCAAGTCGACGAAATTCCATCCCTTTTTTTCGTTTTTCCCCCGCTTTCTTGCGGGTTTTTGTACCGTTATTCATTATTTATTGCTAATAAGAGTGAGATCAACTCAAATAATGAATTTTTCGATGTATCCAAGTGGTTCTTATTCTCTTGGATCCAAAATTCCGATCTATTTGGACTATTTTCTATATAAAAGTGGGGTATGAAGCATTTTTGGACTTTTTTGTGTGGCTATTCAATATTTATTTTCAATAAAATTGTTATCTGAAGTGAAGTAAAATAAAGAGTTACTTGATATATCCGCGTTGATTACGTACACTCCGATTTAAAATTTCGAACGTTCTACTCGTATATTTCTACTATTTTTCAGTAATCGAAAATCGTCGTGTACGTTTGGAAGCCAGGCCGACCCTTCATGTACCCACTCGAAATTTTTTGAATTGCTGTGTGGGTGTATGAGCCGGCCTCGCCTCGAACCATTTATGACATCATGCACCTTTACAGTTTTTGGAGCCCAATCAGTGGAAAAACAAATGAATAACGAAACTTTTGTCGCTATTCTCAGATGTCAGCAATGCAAACTTGGAACTTTTTCTTTCCAATGACACTTCTATTAATGAATGATTCAATATTTCTTTGAGCAGATTAAGTCCAGATTATGACTATCAATCCAGACAACAACAACAAACGTCTGTGAAACAGCCATATGCGAACCACGCTTGATTACGAGCGCTCGTGCGAAATTTATTTATGATAAAACGATCCAATTATCGACTACATTTTATTAATTGAGAAAAACGCAACAGAAAGCATTTTGTTTACGGATACACAACGAGTTAAATGAGTTTGTAATGAATTACAACCTTGCAAAAAAAACGATCAGACGACTATTTTTAAATCATCAGAAAACTTACCTGTGCTAGATTCTCCACAGCGGCGGACATGTGAAATGTAGGAGAAGGCGCCTAAAGTGAAGAAAAGGTGCCTTTGGTGCACTACAGCACTAAAGGCGCACTTGTGATTTTCCAAGTCGCCTCATATGGTCAGAGCGGGCCTGATTCTCTGTGACATATTCGGGCATGCCTAAAAAACGACTTTAAATGGCATGATTTGTAGATTTTACACGCAAATGAAGTCAAAATTGTTTGTTAAAAAGTCGATTCATTTCTTCACTTTTCCAAAATTGATTGCAATATCGCATTATATATCGAAAATTCGCTTGAGGTGAACGGACGCAACATCACTTTTGACATCTCAAATCAGTCAAAAAACCCTTAAAGGGTAAATGTGACGCAAGTCCTTTATCTTACTTACAAAATAACTGATATCGCTGAGGGTGACACATTCTGCGCCTGTACGCAAAAGTATTATCATATCAACACAAGATGAACCCAAAAAATTTTAGAAAGAAAATTTTACACAAAAAATTGCGTCACATAGTGGCAATAGCTCGTTGAACTAGTATGGATTACTAGATATCCAGATATCTTTGTTTGGGGGTCATTGGAGTCAAGGAGGAGAAGTTAAAAAGTTGCTAAAAATATGCTCCGCCGTCAAAAAAAAAAATTAAAACTTTTTTGGTAGTGGACTTGCGTCACGCCCGTTTACTAACGTGCGGGCATGATGACACTGACAATGATCTATTCGAGATTAACGTCAAATTTTCATGTGTTGATTGACCCAAATCAACAAAAATCACTGTAGTTTTCAACGTTTTACTCCTAGTTACGCAATAGTTATTTATGACATCGAGTGAAATCAAGTGCTTGGATTTTTCTATGTAGATCATTTACTTGTGTGAGTTTTGTGATTCGTTTTACCACGTTCCCGCATGTGTTAGGCGAGTTTAGTGATGAAGTGATTTGAAAGAAATTTCATTTCGTTTGTGATTCGCTAAACTTTTACATGCAAAAAGGTATGACTACCTTTCGAGGTTGGTCATATGTCATATGCCGAGTTGCATAATAACTATTGCGTCATTTGGTTTCATAGAAACCCGTGAGCCTGTCAGACAGTAACTGTTCCTCACCTCTTCAATCCTATTCGTGCATTATAATAGAAACCACAGTCAAAGACCGTGTAATACAACTAACCAAGTGTACACATTATGCAAACGTAGTTACTTACCACAAATTAATTAAATAAAAAACCAAGTGGCGGCAAAACTTCAATAGAAATCAATCAATTAGGCGCTCCATATTAGAAGAAAATCTCAGCCTCACAATATACCAGTCTTTCAGCAAAATATTTGAATACATCGAATAATGCTAAACATATCAATGGCCAATGTGCACATAGTGCCATTATTGTAATAAGATGTAAACTAATGCATTCGGGACTGCATAATGTGATCAACATTGACAATTTATCTATTATATGCTATTTATACTTATTTGTCCATTTTTTCGGCAACTTATTGAGCATTGTATAACCGAAGAAAAAAGATCAAACGAAAAAACATTTTCGTTATGTGTAGTATACACAGAGAGAGAGAGAGAGAGAGAGAAAGGGTCCCAACTGTTCGGTAATTAGACATCAATAACGAATTGTTGTCATTGTATTTTCCAGCGAAAGGAGATAAAAAGAGGACACTTCGTTGGGAATTCATTTCTGTTATGAATGGAAAGAGAATGCCAATATTATTTGCAGCTTCGGTTCACAAGCTGGGCGATTCGACCATAATCAGTTTTTGTGCCATCCAGAGATTATGTTTAATGTGAAATGTCTCACTTTTCGAGTGGGCTTTGTGTCGCCTTTGTATTCAAATAATAATGTTTTTCTGTCGAAAAGAATGGGCACAAATCTCGTAAAGAAAACCATCCGTCTCATATACATATATCCTCTGCCTGCGTAAACCCTAATCTCAACCGATCGTCACAGTGGGATTCTTTAACAACCAATTCTCGACATTTGTGGTATATTCAAATTTACGATTTAACTCACGTAAGTGCAACTTTTGCACACGTTCAAGTTAATGCCGATGCATTGTCTTCGATGTATGACAATAATGTACAGTGAAAGAAATATGAGTGAAAATGATATTCAAAAAGGGGTTCTTACATGGCAAATACACAACAAACACAAGGGTTGTTTATGGGATGGTTGCGTCTATACGAGAAACAATAAACAAAATTAGAAAACCAAAAAATTATAAATAAATAGTCGTGATGGAGTTTCGCTAAGTGGCACAGGGTTGTACTAGGCTACCCAATGCGATTAGTAAAATTTCGACATTATTTAGGTCATACTTTCCAAGAAATGATGCCTGAATGATACTTTCCGAGAAATGATGTGCAATTTTCAAAGGCCAGTTAATTACCGACCCTTTCCACACACAATAGGGTATGGACCTTGTTGACGTTTTGACCACTAGTCAGCAAATTTTCTTTGGACGATTATGGCGCTGTTGTAGTTTTCATGGTAAAACTTCACGAAGAACTGTATTCAACTATGAGACCAAGGATAGTGTTCAGAAAGTTTTCAGAGCTTTAGCACGTCGCTCTATCTTGCCACCTAATGTGAAATTGACATTTAATTACTTTTGTTCTCTGACGTTGTTTCTTGCTTCTTCACAGTTACAACTCTACCGTTTGAAAAAATTCTGCAATAAACTGTCCTGAAGGTAAGGTAGATGCGCTGTTTAGAACGGATGACTACTTTTAGGTGAATTTAGTTTCGTGTTATGCTGTACACCAACGCACTTCAAGCATGAGTGGTACTGTAAATAGAGTACTGAAACTGGATAGTGTATCGTACAAACGTAAAACCATTTTCATGTAAAATGGTGTAAAATGGAGTACTTTCTGCAGCTGACCACTTTGATCACTCATGCTTGAAGTGCGCTGTGCACGCGTATTGAATTCATTTGCGTCAAGTGACAGCTAGTGGTGAGGTGAATTCGATTCCATTTAAACTTAGGAGGTGCATCAACGTTGGTCACAAGAGAAGATATGATGATAGCAATATAACAAAAATGAATTCTTCTGAAAGTCGGGATCCGTAGAAACTCTTTATTTCAAAGTCGACATTTTAGGGGGTGTTTTAGGGGCATCTTTTTCTGTTCCATTTAAATTCCGCAATTAACTCAATATTTCTGACTATAACACAGCCCAGCCCTGTTAATTATAGTTTTTGAACAAGGAAAAAAATGTTCATTTTGTTTATTAAACACTGCAATGATAGCCAGACCACACTTCATTATGTCCTTTGCCACATATATATCCAGCTCATCTTACTATCACCAAATTATAAATTTTTCAACATTTTTTTTACGTAAATAAACATTTGCTTTGTTAGTCCATTCTGACAATAAATTTATTTATTTAACTTTTGCGTTCGAGTAAAAAATAAAAATATTTTAGAAATAATAAAAAAAAACTGTTTTTTCTATCTAGGCTTGTTCATGGTTGAACTGAGAGGATTTTTCCTTTTGCTGGACTTTTTTAACTGAGACTCACTTCTTTGAGGATTTATGTGCAAATAAAGCGTCAATCGATCGACAAATACGACTTATTTTCTAACCTCTTGGAAAAATCTTGACTTAACAAATATCAAAATTTTACCAATTTAATTAGTACCAATCTCAACCCCGATTCACTCAAATTACTGGATGATTTACAAGTAATTGTTCAGGATGCTTAAAAAAATTTTAAAACTAAAATGGATCGAATAATTGCTATGAGCAAAGCACCAGAGAAATAGTTGAGCAAATAAGAAATTCCAACAAGAAGCAACGTTTACGGTTAGAGAAAAGAGAGTGCCGTTAATAGCTCGAGTTGGAATCAGGCATGAGCGCCGACGGAGAAACCTCGGCGGCGGCTAGCCGAAAAAAATTTCTCGGCGGCAGCGAAAAAGTCGGCTTGAGCCGGCTTAAAACGGCTCGGCTGGAGGTTCCTTTTAACTTTTTTTTAAAAATAAAAACGTTTAGATAAATTCATGGAAAATGAACTAGTAAGCATGAAAATGAAATTGTACGGAAAGCGAAAATGTAGGTAGATTAGGTTGTTCAAAGTGCAAGTGGAACTGGTCTTGTTACAAGCAAGTCTCTAAGTCTAAGGTTCACTAACACGTCCAGTTTTATTGCCTCAAAACTTGAACTAAATGGAAAA
The DNA here is from genome assembly GCF_014529535.1 of Bradysia coprophila. Taxonomy (NCBI): domain Eukaryota; kingdom Metazoa; phylum Arthropoda; class Insecta; order Diptera; family Sciaridae; genus Bradysia; species Bradysia coprophila. Next base: position 1,707,664 of record NW_023503941.1, on the reverse strand, counting down.
TCATGCTCCAGTACACTCATTTAACTCATTAAGAAAATGGTTTTCGAGAAGAAATCGAAAGCTCACGAAAATCAAGTAAAAATTGAAAAGAAAAAAAATCGAGAAAATTCGCAAAGATCGAAAAAGTTTTCTCAAATTTGTGAATTAACTGATTGTGCGCCTTCGGCTCGTTCCGCAAAGGTCATACTTGCCAAAACAACAAACTTAGAAGCGAGGACGTAATATACCATTCTGGAAAATTCATGAAAATTCAAGAAAATTTTCAAAATTTTCTTAATTTTGAAAAAAAAAATTCAAAAAGTACTTGAGCTGCTTAGGATCAACAGGAATCTCGGTTTTCAAAATTATTTCACCCATTCACCTTTCGAAATCTTTAGTTCATTTTCCAGCCGTTTCAAGCCGTCTTGAGCCGTGTTTTTGGCATCGGCTCGGCTGCGGCGCGGCTTGCTCAAAAAGGGCCGGCGGCGGCTTGATCGGCGGCTTATTTTCGGCGGCGCTCATGCCTGGTTGGAATTTTCTATTTTCCCCCGTTTTTTTAACCGTCTACCGTCAATAAAACGCAGTTTTGTCATGACCTGTTGAGCAGAGAGCCCTTATGTCTTTCAACATAAGCAAGAACCACGTTTTTCCTAAACGACGTCGGAAATATGAGACGAAGTCGCGATAACACTAGCAGTTAGGAAAAAAAGATATTACCGAATCGATTGCTTGAAGAACTTTTATCAGTCTCTCGCCTAGAATACAAATCGGTCTTAGTTAACTCAAAAATTTGGGTAAATTTTTCCCTTCATTTCAAGAAATTGGTTTATCCAAAACAAGGTTGGAGAGACATAAAATTCATTTATTTTATCAAACTCGGGTGGTCCGATCTCAGTATGGTCATTTAATGGTGATTATTCTACCATAAATGCACAAAACATAACAAACAAATTAGTTGCATAGTTTGGAACATAAAATAGTTTTTTTTGTGTGTGCGTAGCTAGCATAAACAACAATATGTTTCGGTCCTAAAATTATTATGACTAAAAATGTGAAACAAATGAAACACAACAAATGGTTTTCTTGTGGCAAGACAAATGTTTATGTGATAAATTGAGCAAAGAAAATTATGGGACAACATTTCGTTGCAGCTTTTTTGGAGTGATGCACTAAAAGATTATCTTCAAAACATATCCAGTCCAGGCATGAGCGCCGCCGAAAATAAGCCGCCGATCAAGCCGCCGATCAAGCCGCCGCCGAGCCGGTGCCAAAAACACGGCTCAAGCCGGCTTGAAACGGCTGGAAAATGAAATAAAGATTTCGAAAGGTGAATGGGTGAAATAATTTTGAAAACCGAGATTCCTGTTGATCCTAAGCAGCTCAAGAACTTTTTGATTTTTTTTTTCAAAATTAAGAAAATTTTGAAAATTTTCTTGAATTTTCCAGAATGGTATATTACGTTCTCGCTTCTAAGTTTGTTGTTTTGGCAAGTATGACCTTTGCGGAACGAGCCGAAGGCGCACAATCAGTTAATTCACAAATTTGAGAAAACTTTATCGATCTTTGCGAATTTTCTCGATTTTTTTTTCTTTTCAATTTTTACTTGATTTTCGTGAGCTTTCGATTTCTTATCGAAAACCATTTTCTTAATGAGTTAAATGAGTGTACTGGAGCATGATTTTCCATTTAGTTCAAGTTTTGAGGCAATAAAACTTGACGCGTTAGTGAACCTTAGACTTAGAGACTTGCTTGTAACAAGACCAGTTCCACTTGCACTTTGAACAACCACCTAATCTACCTACATTTTCGCTTTCCGTACAATTTCATTTTCATGCTTACTAGTTCATTTTCCATGAATTTATCTAAACGTTTTTATTTAAAAAAAAAAAGTTAAAAGGAACCTCCAGCCGAGCCGTTTTAAGCCGGCTCAAGCCGATTTTTTCGCCGCCGCCGAGAAATTTTTTTCGGCTAGCCGCCGCCGAGGTTTCTCCGTCGGCGCTCATGCCTGATCCAGTCGTAAAGAACAAGGTAAATATATGGGCGAAGGTAATGCTATTCAGACCTAGCGGCCTAGCACAATTATTCGATGCTAATGACACCTTTTTCCAGGCCTTTTTCTAAAAAGGTTGACTGAGATTGTCTTGTGTTCCACAAAATGTTGTGCCTATCACAAAACAGATGGCCCAGGTTTCTAAGCAATTTTGTGTTTTTAAAGAAAGGAAGAGATAGCGTTTATAGCGAACTTTCGTGCCACTGCACACCTGATTCGGTTATATATGCCCATTTATTTACTTTGGTAAAGAAGAGCACTTGAGGTAGAAGTGGGCGACACCTTCCGACAAAGAAATGACTTACGGAACAACAAAAGAAAACGTGACAAGTAAAGATCATTTACTGTCAAAATGTATGAACAAATTTTGTTCTTATCAGCTCTAATTAAATTGTTGCCTAGTAAGTTACTACATCCAGTTTTATTTTGTTTGTAATTATAGTGCAAATGATTAAAGATTTGTTTCGATTGTAGAATTGAATAAACTCCATAAAACCGAAATCCTTCATACATTTTGAGAAAGTGATCTTTGCGTTCCATGTAGTGACAACAAAGCGACCTCTACAGTGAATCTCAAGTGCCAATAACTGGAGGTGAAGTCATTTGTTAACGGTAAATGTCGATTCGCAGTCACTCCGTTTTGGACAGGCGACATTTCTATATGGTTAATATCGTCAGGGGGCGATAATATCGTTTGTTAGAAGATAATATCGTTTGTTAGATGATAAAATCGTTTGTTAGTTGATAATATCGTTTGTTAGACAATAATATCGTTCGAAAAACGATAAACGATATTGTTCGAAAAAATTTCCCCTTGACAGTTCTTATGGGATTTTCTTTAGTTTCACTTTTTTTGTGGAACTAAAAAAAGTGGAACTCTCTTCATCACGTATACCCAGCGTTACAATTTCACTTTCTAGAATTCAGAGTCTTGCATATCTAGAATTTCCAACTCGAAAAAGTGGAACTATTGTTATGCTGCATATATATGCAAGGTAAAGTTAGTTACACTATTATTAGTAACACTTTATTTTTGGAACCAAAAAATAGTCGAACTTTCTTCGCGTGTGCTACGTTACAATAGTTCCATTCTTAAATTTCTCTCTGAATTTTGCTTGGATTTTTTTTGTTCAAAATGAATTTATTTCAATTACGACTAAGGAGTGATTGCGTCACGAAGTGACACGTGTAATGACGAATAACATTCCTGATGTCAAGTTCTAGTGAGTAGAGAGAATACCAATGAAAGTGTAACACAGGCATGGTCTATTGTCCGCCCGGAGGACATAAAAATTTGATTTTCGTACTTAAACGCACTCATTTTCATATTATTTTGACATAAAATGTGAGTGCGTTTAAGACGAATTCGCCGATCGACCATACCTATTCTAGACTTTCATTGGAGAATACCAGATGAGATAATAGCAAAATTTTCAGTCACCTGAGCTAACTTTTACAGAACTAGGCCAGTGAGAGCATATGAAACTTTCATTTTGCCATTTGGGAATTTTTGTTAGGAATTTTCATGCAAGGTTTTGTTTTCCCGCAGTCAGCCGCCGGCGACTTTTTAGTTAACTATATGAGTACTTGGAAGATCAGGAAAGACATAATAACGATATCAGATATATCAGATCGAGGTAACGTATGTCCAATTGTTATTATGCTACTTCGTTTACCAATTTTACAGTATCTTCTCGCATAAATCTACGTATCTTCAATCACAGCAGGTGACATTTGACAGTTTTTTTTCTCTCTATATATGCGTGTAGTAACATGTCCCTTTTCCTAGCCATAATGGTGTGGTGTAGGGCATAAATAACCTGCTCCTCATCGTTGTCATTATTGGTTGTTTTATTGATGTTAACAGCAAATATTTATCGTAATCATAAAAGGAACCAGCACACACAAAAAAAAACCGAACTAATAAAAAATGATTTAAAAATGAAATAAATTTTGTCTGTAAAGCCATCATGCAGTGAGTGAGTATTTAGGATGATAAATATAGTTAGAGAAGAAGCATAGTAATAATAAGAGAAAAAAAAACTTGATCGAATCACTTGTTAAACTGGGATACATTCACATAAATATATCAAAAAGAAGTTAAAAGTAATCGATCACTAATGTCGAATGGTTTTTATTTATAACCACACTCTTGAAGAACGATAATTGGGGGTTTTATTTCAGTTGTCGTTTTTTCTCTTCTTCTTCATCCATTCAATAGATGCTCTAACATTGATAATACGATTTTAAGTAAAAGACACTTTGTTTAACATGAGAACCGTTGTAATGTTTTATTACTTAATGAGGTTATAAAAAAAGAGTCAGCCATCCATATAGAATGTCGTTGACGATGAAAATTTATGTATGTTGTAGGCTAGGCATGAATCATTTTGTAATAAATAAATAGAAAATGTTTACTAATGAAAGCAGTTCACTGCACGAGTCGATGTAATTTTTTATCGATTTTTGAATTTACTTCTGAATTTCATCGGAAAATCAAAATAAAACTTTGATTTCAATATTCAAAAGAGATAAAGTTTATTGCGCAGCCGGAAATGTTTGGTTTTACTGTAATTTTAAGACATTTATTTACCACTGTTTCGGATCTGAACATCAGATTCTTCGAAATGTTTTGTATTTCTAAAGCATCGTTTTTCAGAACAGTAAGTAAACGATGTTCTAGATCATCCACGATAAGAAATGCCATCCACGTTAAAAAAATGTCATACAAACGAATGAATGAATGAACGAAACATTTAACGAAACTTAAGTGAGGTTACGTGTGAAAGTACCGTATCTTGAAGATGATATTACTATATGTTCTGAACACCATGTATTTGCAAACAGTCCAAGTCCAAGGAGTGAAATGACCGTTTGTATGCCTGCGACTTGTTTTGAATTGATGTACACGAAAGCGAAATTAAGACGCTTACTTACTTACTTACTTACTTAGGCGGGCACTACACCCTACTATTGGCTTTGGCCTCTTTCAGCAATCTTCTCCAATCGGACCTATTCCGCGCCAACGTTCTCCATTCGCTCACTCTTAGTACTTTTAGATCAGACTCAATAGCATCTTTCCATCTCGCTCTTGGTCTTCCTGGTCTGCGTCTTCCATCGGGATTTGCATTTAGCAGTTTCAGTGGTACACGTTCCTCGTTCATTCTTTGTACATGACCGAGCCATCTTAATCGATTGATTTTGATGAATTTGACTATATCAGGCTCCTTGTAAAGCTGATGCAGCTCATGGTTGTATCTTCTTCTCCAGTTGCCGTTCACATTGACACCTCCAAAAATTGATCAAAGAATTCTCCTTTCAAAAACCAAAAGTGTCTGTTCGTCACGTTGTGTCATGCACCAAGCTTTCGATCCATATGCTACAACTGGTCGAATCAGCGATCTGTACGATTCGCACTTAAGGTTGCGGTTGAGTGTTTTTGATCGGATGAGTTTTTGAAGACTGTAGTAGTAGTAACTCCTGTTGCCAAGCGTTACCCTTCTACGAATTTCCTCTCCGATACTATTATCACTATTGACAAGCGACCCAAGGTAAATAAAGCTGTCGACAGTCTCGAAGCGTTTTCCATTCACCTCCAGTATGGTCCGTTGGTCTGCCATCAGACAATGAAGTTGTACTTGGTTTTTCTCTCACTGACCTTGAGACCGAACTCAGCAACCCTATCTTCAATTTTCGTGAAATTCTCTTTAACGATGTCAATGTTCCGTCCAATTAAGTCTAGGTCATCAGCATATTCTAACAACTGACTCAACTTTCTGAACCGCTGGTTTCCACGTCGCTCTCCCTTATCACCTTCTCAAGAACAATGTTGAAGAATAGAGCTGCCAGTCCATCGCCTTGTCTAAGAAAATTAAGACGCTACAACACCTAAATTTGTGCGCAAAAATAATACATTTTCGATAATAGCTTCGTATCAGCGTCGTTTCTGGAAAAGGGTTACCATCGTTTCGTGTCAAAATGTGTTGGCTTTGAGTAAAAATAATAAACGTTTGTGATGGTGTAACCTACTACGAGAAAACGTAACCGTTCATGAAATAGCTATTTATGCAATTGGTATGCAAAGTACTTTATTCGGCTCTAGATGTGTACAAATATGTACAAAATAATGAAATCTACCTCTCCTTTCCAACGATACCACAACACGACGTATTTGGACACGAAATGAATTTTGCTTCGCTATTTTAGTGTTCAAAAATGAAATAAATTTTAAAATTTGTCTTTTTCGTGTGACGTTGATATTGCTTTAAAAAAGAGCGCGGCACGGCAACTCTATTACAAAAAAAAGTCAGGGTAACATTTGTTAAAATAAGGTGGTATTTTGACTGCGTCAAAACAAAGTTTGGTTGCTAGAGAGGGTATTGGTCAGTGTCAATGTTTTTAGTTTGTGTGTTTTTGCGTTTTCTGGTTTTGTGTGAAATTTGATTGGTTTTTGTGTGAAGGCGAGTGAATTTTGTGTGAAGGCGAGTGAATTTTGTGTGAAGGCGAGTGAATTTTGTGTGGAAGCCAGTGAGATGATCCGTGCGTGGGCTGGTGGGGTGAGTTATTTTTAGTTTATTTTTTCCGTAAGGTTTTTGTTCCGTCTTTGTTTTTTGATTGAAATGAGTTTTCTATTTGTTGTGCTACGTTTTGTGGGTACGTTTTCATAGTAGCTTCTCACTAAATTTCGAAATTTCCATCGAAAGGTGGCAGAACTTTTATTGTAAATTTTCAAATTACTAGTTCAATCAGAAAATTTACTACTGTCTCGTTTAACGGACCAGTGGAAACGACTGAAGATGGTTAGACCACACTAACCTCTGACCGCCACTGTATCCGGAGATCGAAACAGCATTTTATCTCTACTTTCGCTTCACGCGATCCATGGGAAAGGGAAGAGTAATTATGCTCTGTTTGTTTGTTTTGTTGTTTCTTCTGCATATTAGATAACGCCACCCCTGGAATTAGTATGTTTTCCAGGTAAAATAAAGTTTTGTACCATTGATCGATTACAATGAGTATTTTTCATTCAGCATGAAATAGTTATTTAAATTACAAGAGTCAAAAAACGATTTTCAACAGTTCGAGGTGGATGATGCGAGCTGAAAGGGTATTGTATTTAACATAAAAATGTGTGTTTTTGTACCTAGTGTACCACGTTTTATATAATTTCTTTGATTTTACAAATTTTTGTGAATCTGTCTATCAATAAATCATATTCTTAAACGTTTTCATATCGATGTTGACAAATTAAATGCCGAAATGATTCTATGTGAACATTGGTAACGCACCTATACGTGGTAAAAAAAGAAAAAGAAAAGAAAGAGACTTGGTGAATCAGATGGCATATTCATTGATGTTCTGTTCACACTAATTCGTCATCTGATTCACCACGAAAAGAATCTGAATAATGTTTTTTGAGCAATCGTTGAATCATACGCATCTCAAGAATAGTCGTTAACTGTATCGTATGCCAACCATACGAGTCACCACAACTCGAGGGGGAAACGACTACAGCGCGAATACGTTGCCAGTACCTTTTGATATTTCCTACCAAGTGTATATAGAAAGGAAATAAGCCACAGATCAGCTGTATCATCAGTTGTATTTGAAAATAAGTGATCTGTCTAACATTTGAACCGGAAATACCAATACAGGATTCGCTTGCATAGAATTCCCCTCACCTCGACTGAATGCAAAATATTTTTTTTTTTTAAATGAATCCAAATTACTTTTCATTTATAATCTGAAATTCAGTCACGACGAATAGTTTACACCGGCAGTGACTTGTGTTGTAAAATTTCCGCGTAAGCTACATTTTTCTTGTGCGTGTCAAATTTTGTTAGTGTCGACGGATCAGTTAAAATACAAAAGATGAATCCTTCTACAACGATTAGAATATTCAGATTGGCGGAATTGGTAATTCAGATATGTTTTCATATAGCCTTTTGAACACGTTCTTTGTTTTTGGTTAGATGACAATAATCGTTTGCTTAGTACTACATTTCAAAACACCTGAAGAAACTGATCCGCTTACTATCGTCTTGGCTTCCGGCACATTCTTTGGATACTTTATCATTTTAGTGGGATGGTTTGCAAGTAAGAATGTTTTAAATTTTAACAGACAACATGCATAGCATAGATAGATAGAGATAGAAGAGGTGGGTGGAATATAACCTGTACCTAAGCCTCAGATCTACATGTTGTGCTTTCCCGCAGTTACTTAAATTCTCTTCGACTTGTTTATGAATTTAAGGATTTCTGTTGGTGCAATACTCCAAATTGATTTGTAATTGATTGTATACGAGCCTAGATGTGACGCTCTTGATTTGATATACGCTGGGCAGTGACAAAGGAAGTGTTCTGTTGTTTCAATATCGCCGCTCATATCACAGTACGGGTCAGTCGATATTAACACATGCATAGCATACATAAGCTCTGTAAGATTCGATACCAAATATCTCGAGAGTTACGTAAAATTCAATCCTTCACGTAAAGCCATAGAGTTATACTCGAGAGTTGGCAACAAGGCGTTTTATCTTCTACCCTTGTGGCCTATGTATGGATAACCCTATTTTCCTAATATTTAGCACCCCTGACTCATATGTCAAAGACTTGAAAAAAATTCTCTGGAACATTTCTCAGAATTGATGGAACCTCGATGAACTTTGACGATCACTGAGCGAAATTTCATACGTGCTATGCGTATATCATTCGTTCCCCCTGTTAAAAAGTGTGGTAAGGTAGTTATACAGCGGGCTCGAATATAATACGTGCAAGACGTATTTCGCTTTGACACAGATATGAAAATATAAATTTTATTGATGTCACCTACGATATATACACCATATTAACAGTTTACAGTTGTTATTGTTCATTTTAGAAGGTATTGGTAACGAATATTTGAAATTAAAAATTGACTTTTTCGTGAGTTGAACCGGGGACCTCTGGATCATGAGCCAACGATCTTTCTAATGTTGCAGTACAGTAGTGTTGGTTGACATTTCTTATTGTTGGTACTTTGAAAACCATAAACGTGTGTGGCGTTTAAGTTACGTAGAGCACGTTAAATGATATAACGTTTGTTTAACATAATTTCTTTTAGGTTCATAAAGAATGAGGAATTGGCAGGATAGTTATGGACCAGGATCAAACCAGGATCAATTATAGATAATTTTAACTTAAACAACTTTCTGATATGATTACTTCATAAAAATTGAAAGGTTTTTGTCGAGAATTTTTCTAATTTACAAAATTAATTTTTGTTTGTAATTTATCTTCTTCGTGTTAAGAAATTTAAATATGGTTCCAATATTCAAGACCAACATCCACTGTATACGTTTGACATCTTCTGTCCCACTCGTACGTTTAGTTATTCACATTCCACGTACATGACCACAATACGTAACACATGAATATTTAAATGTGACAATCGAAATACGTAACTATGTTTTCAATGTGGCTCACGTATAAGAAACAGTGCCCATGTATCATATACGTCAGTGAAGTATATTACACCTCTCCGAGAAATTTTACACATACCCGGAGTATTGTCTGAATTTTCTTTTTCTGGATGATGGCTGTGACCTCACTAATGCAATTATTTGATTAATATTATGAATGTGGAGGGCCTCAGCTTCACCAAACCTGTATGCTTGGGGTCACGCAGATCGCCATTTTATATTAAGTAAAAACATAAACATAACATAAAAAAGAATTCATCTACCATGAAGTTACAGCCTTTACAGCTGCACCAATATATGTTGTAGTAGTTTGCCACGTTAAATAGTCACGTGACAAACTACTACATATTGATTTTGGTGTAAAGCTGAGGTCCTCCATATTCATAATAAATAATAATTTCATCAAATAATTGTATCAATGAGGTCACAACCCTCGTCAAAGTTCACCGAGGTTCAATCGATTCTGAGAAATTTTGCGGATGTCATATTTTGGCCGTTTATCATCAAATTTTTTGAAGGTAATATTTTCCCCGGGAGTACTCGACCTCAGCTTTCCAACGAATCCAAACACGCCCGTGTCCTCGCCACCTTACGGAAATGAAATTCGGACTACGAAATACCATTTTTCGACTTTTGACCGCTTACCACCAGCCTATGTATGTAGGATCAAAAATATCTAAGACTGTTTTTGGGGCCTACGCACCAAGGCCTAACTAAGTACATATAACAGAAGTCCCGGAAAAAATAGTGCCGATTTCGGCGATGAGAAACTCAAAAGAATCCCTCTTTGTGCTATACGTAATGCTTTAAGAAATTTGGTTTCGGCATTTAAAATTTGATTTTTGTTCTCTTCTTTTATAGTGAAAAATACTGGCAATCCTATCAACCGGACTGTCGATGTCGGCATCAGTTCGCTCGGCTGTATTCTTTTCATCGCAACTGGTGCGCTCATTTTCGTAGAATGGAGTCGAAATGATATCGTTCGAGTCAAAAAATTTCTCCCGGTTACCGATGATCATACCAGAAAGTATAATTTTCTGCAAAAGATCATTACTTATCTGACACACGCGACCGCTGATTCGGTGGCATTGAAACTTGATAAAATGGGACACAAACACTTCCTTTACGGTCCAGAAACGTACATCATGGCTGTAGTGAAGGCTTCACTTTCTATTTGCAGTGGTTTCCTATTCATCTCTGATATTATCACAACTCATTTACAAAGTATTGTTAAAGCAACGAAAGTACCGACATAATCGGACCGCAAAAGTTTTAGCAATTGTATCCAAGTTTTAATAAAAATCTTTTGTTTAGGTACTACAATTCTCATTCCACGGCAGAGTACAATAAACCCAGCAAGAGCCCTTGATTTGACCTGACCTGACTTATATATTTTGCGAATAAAATTAATTCAATTGATGTGAGTGTCCATTTGAGTTAAGTCAACGCACTGCCAGTGATATGGTTAAGTTAATTTTCATGCAGTGGAATTAGGTCCCTTATTTGACGTTTCAAAATGAACCGGCACTGAATGGTTTATTTTACTATGGCGTGCTAATTCCATTTGGTCTCCATTCTGTTGAAAGAGTTGCACAACTACTCGTGGTGTCCACTCGTCTGATACACAGAAATCGATGGTTTATGGTTAGGCGCACTACCATCTTCCTCTCTTGGTCTATGCCTTGATAATGATTCATTGAAAGTTGCGGTCGCACTACGAATTGGAGCTAAAATCTGTTACAGTCATTTATGCAAGTGTGGGAAAACAGTGGACGAATATGGTCATCATGGTTTAAGTTGTTTAAAAGCTTCTGGTCGTCATCACCGTCATCATTCTTTCAATGAAACAATTCGTAGAGGCCTGGTGTCTGCTGGAATACCTGCACTTCGTGAACCTCCAGCGTATCCGGATGGTATAACATTAATTCCTTGGTCAGCCGGTAAATGTTTGCTTTGGGACGCAACTTGTGGAGATACTGTCGCTAAATCATATGTTAAACACACGTCACGAAACATTCGTTGGGTCGCGTCAACAGCTGAAGAAAAGAAGATCTCACTATATCGATCATTACTCGGTCAATACATTTTCGTTCCAGTTGGCTTCGAAACAATGGGTCCATGGGGTCCGCACGCAAAAAAAATTCATCGAGGATTTGGGTAAAAGAATTTCAACAGCAACAAACGAAAAGAGGTCAACATTATATCTTAAACAAAGAATTAGTTTAGATATACAACGCGGCAATGCTATGTCTGTACTAGGAACGTTGCCATCAACTAATGATCTTGGAGAAATCTTTTATCTTTTGCCCAAGCAGAAATCGAATATAAATTAATATAAATTGATGTAAAAAGAGGAATAAAATTTCGCTTGCTTAAAAAAATCCGAAATCGGTGATGTGCCTGCGTAGGTTCTTCTGAAAACCATTCATATTGTCCAAGACAGGGAAACAGGGTCATTCCAAGCGGAAGTGACTCAAATCTTGATTTTCGCGAATTTATTCTTAATCATTGGTCTCTTGGTGGGTTTCCTTGGACATCTGAGATGTGTTTGCCGATTTTGAAAACATAAAACAGAAGAATTCTGAGCAAATTTGGATCGAAATAAATTGTTATTTTCAATGGCTTTTGAATTTCGACTGACCGAAATCGGCGCTATTTTTTCCGTTACTTTTTTATATATTTGCCTCGGGAGTATTTGACCTCAGCTTTCCAACGAACCCATACAAGGCCATTGTCCTCGCAACCTCACGGAAATGAAATCCGGTTTACGAACTCCTATTTTTCGATTTTTGGCCACTTATAACCAGCCAGGTATGGAAGATTAAAAATATCTGAGTCTTTCGGGTCAGTCAAAATTCCAACGAATTCGTCATCTAATCGTCTGATATACAGAAACTACTAGATATAACAGGTCCCTAGTCAATTGGCCATTGGCTTACGCTAGATGCTTTAACCTAATTTTTATCTTTGATCTCATTTGCTCCAAGAATTTTCCAAGTTTGCTATAAAAAAAACTGGAAAAATCTGGTCGTCACCGTTCGTTGCGTAGGGTTAGGGTTTTAATCAAGTGTCAGAAATTAATTGTGCTGAGTGGATCGCTCGAAATTATAGGAGAAATTGAATCAAGGAATTTAAATCTGAAATAAAATTTTGGTGCCACGACTGGGACCCGAACCCAGAATCTCCACCTTGCCGGGGTGTTGCTCTAACCAATTGAGCTACCGTGGACATTTTAATTTCAGATCTAATCAATAAATAATAGAGGACTGCCGAGATGTGGCCTCATATGACAATACGATATTGTATAAGCGAAAAAGAGAAAACCAACATAGGTGAAACGTGACTGGTAGATTCTCCTGTCAGTGTTTAATAATGTCTGAAAAATTACCCTAGGATGATACTAATGAGGAGAAATCTGCCCTAATTTGTGAAATAGTAGATTATCGTCATATGAAAGGCGAATAGTCGAGGCTTGCCTAGACTTCCTCTCATATTATGATGATTTACTGCTTTATCGCATGAGCGAAAACGAGACAACAAAATGGAGGAATGACGATTTTCCCTGAAAATTCAAAGTATGATTTAAACCTCTAGGGATATAACGATAAGCGAATGCGATAAAAAAAAACTTATGTTTTTTATGCAAATTATTTGTGGCCGTTTTTCGCCATAAAGTTTTTTTATGAGATTTTCAAAATGCGCGCGGTACGAAAACATGCATAAAAAACTTTTCTTAAGTTTATTCTAGTTAAATGAGTTAAATTCACATAAAAAACTTATTGGTGAAAAATGACAACAAATAATTTGAATAAAAAACCTTTTTTGACAGATTTTGTATTGAAACTTCTCAAAAGGTTTTTTATGCAAATTATTTCTTTCAAATTGTTTGTTGACATTTTTCGTCAATAAAAGTTTGCAATGAAAATTTTAGAGAAAAAAAATTGAAAACTGGTTTGAAAGTTTTTTAAAAATAAAATTGGGGCAGATATCACCGCGCGTATGCAATAAATTAAAATAGGATCGGGCGATGTTCATTATGATGTGGTTCACCTCAGCAATTTAGAGTTTTCTGTTATGCGAATTTCGTTTCAAATCTTGTACGTCAATTGTTTGGATACATATAAGACAGCATTACACAGAGCTTGTCGTTTTTTTTTGTCGACGTTACCGATCACTACGATCAATGGCTTTCAATATTTATATCCGGCCAGAAATCTTGTTCTGATCGAAAGTATTGTCCTGAAATTTCGACGACATGAGTATCGGTGACTTCCTGAAGAAACGGTGACTTACAGAAAAAACAACGAGAAGAAATGGTGACTTCCTGAAGAAACGACGAGAAGAACCGGTCACTATAGTCGCCGTTTCTTCTCGTCGTTTCTTCAGGAAGTTATCGTTTCTTCAGGAAGTCACCATTTCTATAGGATGTCACCGTTTCTTTAGGAAGTCACCGTTTCTTCTCACCGTTTCATCAGAAAATCTGAAGAGTCGTCATTACATGTCACCATTTTTTCAGAAAGTCACCGTTTCTTCGAAACCGTCGACTTCCTGAAGAAACGACGAGAAGAAACAACGACTTTCAGAAGCAACGCATCTCACCGTTCAATCTCTGATTGCAAGCAACTAAAACAAATAAAATGGAAAGCTTTGTATTTTATTTTAAATGAATAAAATCTACGTATAGTGGCTTATTCTTGATTTGAGATGAAATTTCGATTTCAAGAAATTCTTCAGTTGACAATCTCAACTCAAGATTACTAATTCAGCTGACATTGAGATCCAATCAACTCTAATTTTCGTCTCGCCGTAAAGGCGTTTTGTTGGTTCCTATGGAATTCATCCTTTTACGAAATGTAACGTAAAGGAGTTTAGTTCATCACTACAGAATTCATCTTTTTACAACATGAAAACCAATTTTCATTGCACATAAAAAGCGTTTTAATACGCCGAGCTATCCGGCCCATTTCCCCAGAGCGAAGCGGAGGGCCACAATGCGAGCCGGGCGCCGGAACGGTGTCGGTAACTTAGGAGTGAATTTTTTTCTCTCGCATCGTGTCATAATCAGTCTGTGTCATTTTTTATATATACACGCTCTGAATTTTGAAAATCGACACATTTTCTGTTTTGTGCTTTACTGCCTTTTTCTGAATTTTACATGGAGAAATCAAAAAACTCAAGTACAACACAGAAAAACATATCGCTCGGCGTCTTAAAACACTTTTATGTGACTAATTATGACACGATGCGAGAGAAAAAAAAACTCCTAAGTTACCGACACCGTTCCGGCGCCCGGCTCGCATTGCGGCCCTCCGCTTCGCTCCGGGGCGATGGGCCGGATCGCTCGGCGTGTTAAAACGCTGTTTATGTACAATGAAAATTCGTAAAGGGATTACTTCCTTATGGTTGGTATTTAATACAGAAAGATTATTACAGCAAGACTATTCAACAACCAAAAAGTTACTGCCAAAAAGATACCGCCAAATCGCTTATTATCGACTTTCTGTATAGAGACGATAGAATTTGCACTTCCTGTATAGAGACGATAGAATTTGGTTTTATGAAGAAACGTTGACTTCCCGAAGAAACGATGAGAAGAAATGGTGAGTTCCTGAAAAAACGATTAGAACCTTCCGTCGCCGTTTCTTCAGGAACTTGTTATTTCTTATGAATTCACCGTTTCTTCTCGTTGTTTCTTCAGGAAGTCATCGTTTTCACAGAAAGTCACCGCTTTTTACATAAAACGGCGACATCCTGAAGAAACTGTGACTTTCTGAAGAAACGACGAGAAGAAACGGCGAGTTCCTGAAGAAACGGTGACTTCCTGAAGAAACAGCGACTTCTTGAAGAAACGGCGACTACTCGCCGTTTCTTCAGGAAGTCGCCGATACTCATGTCGTCGAAATTTCAGGACAATATCGAAAGTAAACAAAAAAAAATGCAAAAGTTCAGACTGCTCACAACTGCAATGAATTCATATCGGTCAGGTTATCGACAGGAGGGCCACCCACCCAGTTTGATCGAATCCTTAATATTATATCCAAAAACAAAATTTTTCGATTATTTTTCTCATGAAATTATATTCATTTCTGAATGTTTAATTACCCAGCCAGAATCCATCCCATATTTTAATTTTTATATTTTTTTCTTTCGATTCTTTCAAAAACAATTTTTCGTTTAATTAATTTATAGGAATGAAAGTCCCATATAAGGTCTCATGGGTCAGTAGGCGCCATATCAGAATGTTGAAGAATTTCGAGTTAAACCTTTTTTTTATGATATTCTCTCGCTCTCGTCGTTCTCAAGCACACGAACAAATTTATCGCTGTTAAAATTTTCGATTCAAAATCATTATTATTTTAAGGTGCATCAATAATGTTTAATGTTATATGAGTACCTGCTCGGTTGTCTTGGTCTCGATCATCTTTGAAGAATATTTTACTGCATTAAACTGATATGCTTGATGAAAACGTAACTGATTTGTTTAGTTGATATGTGTACGGACGCATGGTGAGCCTCTTTTTTTTTGGTGTGTGGTTCGTCAAATCAATGGATCTGTAGAGCAACCGTGATGGAAGCACAATCAAGACAAAATGTTAATGTCTCGTTTTGGTAGGGTTTTTTTCGACTCGTAACGCACACAATAATGATGATTAATTAAATTAAAATTTTAATTTGATGTTGGATATGCGGAGTTATAAGTTTTAATAATTTTATGAATATTTTCGTTGTTCGGAAAGGTTTTGCTGGACACGAAATCAGTGCCGAATCAGCAAAAAAATTAATTGCTTTACCATCGAAAAAGCTATCTTACTTAAGCTGACTCACTAACTTAGCTGAACGTTTGTTACATATTTAATCAGGTTAAACGTGAGTACTTTTCAAAACTCCATTTCGTTCATGATTCGCTAAATGTGTACATGCAAAAATGAACGACTAACAGCCCTCAGGTCAGTTTTTTCATTGCCACTGTCGAAACTGGTTATGAATGTTCATACGGATTCAATAGTAGAAGTACAGGCATAGCTATAGATTGTGGATATTGTTATCAACGATGGTGGAGTCTACCTCAATCTCAACGATGGTGGAGTCTGGGAGTTGGTCTTTCGAGCTCCAAAATTTAAAAATTGAAGTGACAGAAGTTACCGTCTCGCCGACAGCGTCAATCATTGAGTCCTGTGAAATAGTGCTCAAATCCACAATCTATTGTTTGTATGAGTGAATCAGCTGAAGCAATTTTCTGGTGACATTCTATTACCCTTTCCTGTGGGCGATCTGTACAGCAAACTCGTGAACGACTTAGTAAAGTAAACCAGACCAGACAAATTATAAAAGATGGCGCTGCGTACTGTAGCTGTCGACTGGTATTTTTGGGATTTGGTAGTCGATGTTTTTGGGATGTGCTAGTGTTTGAAATGTCAAAGCACGTAATTTCATATAGGTCTGTCCCATCGTAGCAAACCTCAACGCTTTTGCAAACTTTTCGTCAACTAGTATTTTTTCTAACGCATGCTAAGAGGCTTCTTTAGCGAACGAGAGGTTTCCAGCAAGAGCCGGAGGCGAGTGCTGGAATCGAGTTCGCTAAAGAAGCCTCTTAGCATAAGTTAGGAACAACGTTTTGTTTGTAGTGGGCTGGAAATGAGCGACGAAGTCGCGATATTTCAACACTAGACAAACAAAATATTTTTTTTAAACTTTGTCTCTATGGATGACGTTCTGACAGCTGAAATAACCTTTAAAAATACCCGGAAAACTCACACTGATTTATGTTTTCAGCTTTCTACCGTCTGTTTCGTGAATTACAATATTAGTGTAGAGTGAGGTCCTGACCACAAGAACGAAAACCTTCGTTATTTTGATGAAGGTGATGGATCTGGTGATTAAATTAGACGCACAAAAAAATGATTGTTTATGAATATTGATAAAGGTTAATTACGATGTGTTTAGTAGTCAACGAAAAATTGATAATCAATTCAAATTGTGGTCTCATCAAAAACAAAAAGTCTCCTAATTTTATCAACGCCTTACTAAACGCTCGAGCTGATTTGTTAGATTTGTTGGATGTTTATCATAAAAATATTTTTTCGTTAATTAAAATCGCTTAATTGGATGTAGTGTTGATGGTTGATGGATGACCAGTGTTTCCTGACAATTTCGGTTTTTTTTTTCTTCATTTTTTGAATAAATTTGTTGAATCGAATTGAATTTGTTGTTACAAGCTAAAAAAACAAATTGTGTTACAAGACGTCTGACAAAATGTGGTGCGGGTGGTAAGATGTTGTAATTAAGTTAGAAACAACCAACGTTTTTCAAGTGAAATATAGAGTGTTATAATCAGAGCGAGAAGACCGATGACCAGACTATTACAACTTGGATGAATATTTCTTAACCTGCCACATACGGCTATTCATATGTTATCGATAACTAGGACAAGCTCTGGGTAATATGGTCCG
Source organism: Bradysia coprophila (assembly GCF_014529535.1). Lineage (NCBI taxonomy): Eukaryota > Metazoa > Arthropoda > Insecta > Diptera > Sciaridae > Bradysia > Bradysia coprophila. The sequence goes on along the minus strand of NW_023503941.1, from coordinate 1,689,725 downwards.
TTATATAGTAAAATACATGTTAATGCGTGCACCAGCTGGTGCTGTTGCTAATTTTGCAAGCGAATTACATTTTCCGAGTATAGGCGTTTTAAAAGCCAAAGTAGTTAATGGTGCGACATCCATACAAGTAGTGGTGAGTGCCACACCCAAGCTTTGGTCTCCATACTCAAAATTAAAAAAATCCGAAGGCTTTCTAAAAGTTGACAAATTCTAAGATTTGACACACCTGACTTTGGAGGAAGTCTCAGTAGCATAGTAGACGCTACGAAAGTCTTTACCTAAACCGCAACTTTTTTGACAGCTTGGGGAATTTTGAAAGTTCTAACCACTTACTTATCAGGTCAACGTCAAGCGGCAAAGAAACAACCTCAAAATGTTACCTTTTTACACGTAAGTCTCTACCGAATTATAAGCGAAATGAAAAGAACCGAAGACAATTTGTTTTTTTAAATTGCGTACATGTCTCGTTATATAGTTCATGTAACTGTAGCTGTCGGGAAAACTCTCGTGTACGTACAAGTCTCGTTATATACTCCATGTAGCTGTAACATACTATTATTCAATCAACCATTTGTCGATTACGATCGTCAGCTTGCTTATTGTATGCTCGCGGTGTATGAGTTAACATTATACTGCTATTGGCGCCTGATGAATTTCATTTTCGAAAAATAAAACTTAAATACGAAGACGAATTAACCACAAGAACATTATTAACAACATCACGACATTTAAATTTGTAAGACAAGTGCTCTCGAATATGTTCATAAGAAGTAAAAAAAAAGCGAAACAACAAAAATTCACAAAGCATTAAAACGATGCCGACATCGTATATACACACATTATAATACGCCATGTGATATGGAACTCTTTGGCTATACGAAAACAAAACGCCCTCTTTCCTATCAACATCTACCGAGCGGTAATTAATCAAATCCACTTGTGTGGGAATTTCAGTTCATTTGGTTGTTGTTGCTGAACTGATTCGTATTTTGGGCCATAATAATATATGCAAATTGGCATTAAGTGCAAGGATGCGACATAATTTATTATTACGATTCGACATCACATTTGTGTGCGAATCGAACTGAAAACGAAAAGATTTATGTGGGCGGTCACACCTTGACTTCCGGTTCCGAAAAAAGAAATCGGTTTTTTTTCGTAAACGTCTGAACATGATTTAAATTTTCACGATAAGAAGACGTTTATTCAGCCTATTGAATAAAAATTACGAACACGTTCATCCTAGCAACGAAATATATCGAATTGTAGTCATCCGAAGCAACAAAAAAAAGGAGCTATTCGTTCAACGAAGGAAAAAGTTGGAAGTGCATTTCGAGGGTGGTGTTAGACATTGTATCTACGTGAACAACAACTCCGTCTATGTGAAATCACTTGAATATGGAAACGATCGAGAAGGCAGCTGAACAGATCGAAGAAGACCGAGAAGAAAAGTTAGTTACAATTGTACAATCGTTGAGAATCAAAGTGAATTCTCGGAGACAGCATCTGAAAAGAAATCATTTTTGCTCATTTTGTCTATGCGGCATGATATCAGATATTGTTGTGCCACATTTAAACGTCAACTGATGATACACAACAGTTCAAGGCTTTGCAGTGCTTATTGCAATGTAACAGGAAAGCATAAATCGTCGTTACCACCACATCATCAGCTACGCTGCTCTGTCTTAATACGTTCTACGTTTCGTATTCGTCCGTGCATGCTCGGCATTTTATCAATGTCATCGTACAGAACAATTAACACGGCATAACCAATGAAAGCATTGACTACACGTTGGAGAAATGAGAATAACTCAACCGAACAAAATTTAACATTTTATGAACTCCTGGTACGGCCAAATGCACAAATTACGAATTTTGAAGCGAGATAATGCAGTCCATTCAGACAAAATCAGCATAGATGATGATTCGATGGTAAGAATGATTTATGCGTGCCGATTACATTTTAATAAGAACTGCAAAGCCATGAACGTTGGTTAATTGACGTTTAAATGTCGCGCAACAAAATTCTGAAATGATTTTAATTTTTGCACGTCTCGGTGTGGGCAGAGTTGGATATGCGAAGGTAATCTGAGGATATGCGCTGGATTCATAAACCAGTGGTTGCTTTAGTTCAAACCAAACCGGTGACAAAATCAGCCTGAGCAAAAATGCTTTGACTTCGGATTTTGATTTCTCGTATGTTGGTCTCTTTAAAATTGACGATTTGGCTGTACCAGGAGGGGTAGGGTAATCTCGCACACCACAGAAATTCATGGTGTGCGAGATTCACCTCTAAGTGGTGAATCTCGCACAGTCATGACTTTTCGTTACATGTCGTAAGAGGACGCATACTATGATCGCGTGTGCGAGATTCCCCGACACCTACCAGGAGTTCATAATCATTTCAATCAAAGTCGAGCTCTGCGTCAAGAGCTCCACTATATCGCTCCGTTAATGATATAGTGTATTTTTAGAGAATTCTTCATCAAAATTTAAAAGCGCTCGTATACGTACACGTCTCTTATATACAGCCTTATAGCAGTAATGTACTATTATGGGACCGGTGTTTTGATATCATTTTCTTGCTTGTGTCGACAGAGTAAATTGTTCGCCAAAATTAGTCATCTTCTTTGCAATGCTGATGTGAACGAGTTTCCTTCATCGAACTTAAGTCACTAACAAAATCCATTATGTCGCCAGGGGCGGATTACCCTATGGGAAATTCGATACCGTGCCCATGGCGCTGGAAAAACTTTGCGCTGAGCTCAGTCACTGAATGGACAATTACTGTCTGAAGAGAAATTGTTTATTAGTTTCAAACTGAAATTAAAAAAAAATTTGCCTCCGGCGCTCGTAATCTGTCACAAACCTATAGAGAGTTTGCGAATGAACTATACACATTGTATAATCTCGTAAAGCACAGCACGCAAGTGGTTCCCAATTTTTATTTTGACAAGCGCATTTATTTCAGTTTGAAAGGTAAAATTACAAAAACAAAACTCTGGTGTGACGAAATCAATTCAAAAGAGCTACGAAAAGTCTAAAATGAAATATTTAGAACTATAGTTCTTCCTTACATTATGTAAAGTGGCAAAAAAGGAGGACTTCGTGAACTAGTTCAGAATGGAGTGTTGATCTGATCTTCATTTCGAGGTCAACATCACTAAAGGGCATATCTCAGAGATCTTTAAGGCAGCTTTTACATAGTGAAAAAGCTAAATTCTATGTTTTGGCATATTTATTCTTCAGGTCAATTCAGGTTTTTCCAAAATTAGGTTTTCAGGTCAATCAAGTCAGGTCAAAATTGAATAAAACAGGTTTCAGGTCAACTCAGGTTCAGGTGGCCTGCTTCAGGTTTCAGGTTGACCTGACCTGCTTCCGAGCCTTACCGCCATATGGTTCCGAAGATATTGTCGAAAAACTGAAATACCTCAAGAGAATACGCCGAATAATGCTAATTTCCCTAAAATTTATGTCGGATTCGAAATTCATAATTTTTCACTACCTTTCAGGGGAAAAAAAAGTTCAGTACTTTCTGAGATATCGGGGATATGCCCTTCTTAATAAATCTTGTCCTCGATTGTTTGAGGAAAGCTGACTACTCGAAAATAATGCCAGAGCGCAATAAGAAGTGAAAAAATGAAAAAGAAAAAGCTCGAACTAAAATTTTTAACTTTTCACTCAAACCAGTACCAGTGCTATACCACAATAATCAAAACAGCATTTTCTTTTCAGATGTATCAGAATTTTTGTAGTGATATATTACTCGCTGAGCTCGCAATTACATTTATTCCACTTCTGTCTTAGCACTATCATCCATTTCAATACTCTCCGTAACGTAACGTTCGTCTTAAACAAGCAGTAATGTTCGTTTATTTATATACGAATTTCGAATAGAAAAATTGGCACTTAGATTCCGTTTGCCAGTGGCAAACCTTAACCTTAACCCAAACCTTAATCCGCCCCTGTATGTCGCGTCGATATAGTAGCTCATCAGCCAGTCAGACAATATTTACGCTTCGTTTTCTCGACATCTGTGTGCGAATACACGATTTTTGAATGATGGAATTCCGCACTCTTCATAAAATTTAGCTTTTTTAAGATGTGATAAAGCCTGATGCTTCACAGATCAAAAGATAGTCCCCCTGATAGGAGGTTACGTTTTTGCTTGGAACTTTTTATTTTGCCAAGCGTTAGGATTGTAGCCCGAACCGAAGGCAGGGCTGCACTCACTGTGAAGTTCATAACAGATAAGAGTAATGACTCTGTTGAAACTGGAACCTTCAACTACTTATGAAGGGCAATTTCCTTTTCGGTGGCTTTGCTTGGGCGAATAACACTTCTTCTACTATCCAACTGGCTTTAGTTATGTCGTACTAAGAGCCCTACTTTGAGACATAAACACTTCTATTGGGGCTTGTTGCCCGCTGAACAGTTGTATTTATTCTGAATATTTTATGAGAACAACATCGTATTTATACCCATTTGCAAGGGTAATTTGATTTGTTTCATTTTAATTGCATACTTGGATTATGCCTCTTCGTAGAGTGAAAACACTTGTCATATGAGTTGTTCGAGATTCAACAGAATCTTACCTCTCATGTCAAATTGACATTGTGAATGAAGAAATGACTCATTTTTCGGGAGAGCCTTTCACTTACCCTTAATGTCAGAAAGCCTTCAAAATTTCAAGATTTATTCTTCCAGTAATTTTAACTTGAATCTACAATTAAAAGACAGTGCTGAGAGAAAGATTACTTTTTTAATTAGGAATCCTTTTGAATTCAGCCAACAAACAATGCAGAATTTTTCATCTGGTTCTAGGTGCTGCGTTCAATTCGCTTTATTGTTGTCCTTCAAATTCTTTTGGAGATCGGAGGAGGAAAATGAAAAAAATTAAATTTTCTTTTGTTTCTTCAATTTTGTTTATTTTAAAAATCTTAATTTTAAACACAATTTGTATTTGTAGGTTAATTAGGCGGCGATAATATTAGCACATCGTAAAAATATAAAATTATTTAACTCTTTGGAAGCAGTCTTTTGCAAGTTTTATTTTTTTTTTTCAACTTATTTTCTTACATTTAACAACAAACAAGTAATAATTACAAATCGATAAAACGGAGGCACAATGTGAGGAGGCAATTTATTTTATTTTTTAAGCTTTATCATTACAAATTGTTCGTTAGTCTATCGACTTGTTGGTTCTCTCTACTTAAATGTAATTGCACTTTCTGTATTTATGTTCATGTTCATGTTAAACCGTATTTTGAATTGCTTTTTTTTTAAACAACAAATATACATCTCTTAAATCACTTAAATATTCACAAATAATTTACATTTAAAATTGGCTTAGCTTCCGTTTCTAAATTTCCGATTGTCGATCGGGCAGGTCATCATGAAACCAACACAAAACGAAAAGATAAAACCGAGCGTCTTCATTTAATCAATTGGAAAACTGTATTACCGAACCAATCTTTTAGATGAAGATTGGAGCGTTTGGTATTGTGCGATAACGACACGTAGGTTAGAGCATCGTCAGGGAGGTTTCAAAATTCAATTCGTCTATGTTACACATCAATTGTAGTGTAAGAAAATTTGATACAGGTTGCGTATGCATAGGGAAATGTGGTTTGGAAACTAAAGCTCAAATGTAAATAGATTTTCGTATAATTCTAGTACATTTCGTCATAGAATTACTAGTGTCAGCGCTCTAGTTTCTTGCCAACCAACTTCACTGCTATGACATTTCATGGATAATTCACCCGAGTGAAGTTATATCACCAGAAAATAGTGCGTAAAGAATGAAGTACTGAAGAAATTGTGGCGCCTCTGCAGTTCAGCCGAGGTTTCCTAACAGGCTTTAACCATCTGTGGAACTTTCCTTATAAAAAAACAAAAATGAGAACCTCCCAATCCACTTGTCAAACGCGATAAAATTCCTGAATCGATTGATTTAATCGCACGCATAGGGACATAGGGACATTTAGTGCTGTAGTTCTTTCCAGGAACTACACAAATTTGGGGAAAATGTGATCGAAAGCCGAGAAATGAGAACATCTGATACGTCTAGCCTGCTGGGCTACTCTGCCAATGTTGAAATCAAAGTCGCATCCACCTACCTATCGCTCTACCTTGCCTCGGTTTCTTCTTTCCAATTAAACTCGAATCACTTTCATGCAACCGTTTTTTCAACACTTTTTGTTTCTGTTTTAAACAAATTCATTTTTTTTACAATAATGGCATTACCAACTTACGCACAGAAATGTCCTCCATATTCACAGCAATTCATAGCACTCGTTTCCGATCACTTTTCACTTGCCACGCCAGCCCCATTTTGTTCTATGATTATTTACTGCAAGTATAATTTGCACTCCGGACACTGACTGGAACTGAATCACACCACTAGCTCTCACAGCCCAGTATTGCCGATATGGAAAATCCACATTTTTTGCGCGGCTTTATAGTCAAATTTTGCACCGACGACAGTGCGGCTGGACTCAGACCCATTGTCGTTATTTGCTGATTCATTTCGTTGATCGTGTGCGTTTGCAGAAACGATGCCATTGACGGGCTGCCCATTGCAACAAAATCATGATGCGGATTTTGTGGATAAAACGATGGATACGCGGACCGGGATAGATATGAGAATGCTAGGCCCATCCAAGCTGGATGGGGAATGCGATCGCGGAACTGCTGCAAAACCATTTCCTGTTGTTGGATAATGCGAGCTTGATCGTCATCGTCAACGACTCGAATGTCTTCGGATGTGGTGGACGGCGGTGAACTGGTTCCGCTGGATCGTTCGCTGAATGACTGTTCACAGTCATCGATCGAATCGATTGAGCCGTTGAAACTGTTCGTTCGTCGACGTCGTTTGCCATTTAGTTCGTCGTACGTTGCATCGGTGTCCTTCAATGCTTTTCGATTCGTCGTCGTTGGTGGCAATGGCGGCGGCGACGATGCGGATGAGGACACAGACGACAGTGAAGATGACGATGTTGATTGTGTCAATTTTCGTTTACATCTTGATTGACCGGTCTCGCGGAATCCTTTGGCAAATGGATTATTGTCGATCTTCAATTTGGTGATACGATCGTTCTGTAACGGAAAGGAGAACAATGAGTGTGTGCCGCAATGTATAGAAATGCGTGGGAAAAACACATCCATCGATCGTTGAAGAAAGAAATAATTTAAATTTGCTCGACAACAATACCAGCAGTAAACAGACACAAGAAAATGGACTGTGGTCATGGGCTTAGGTAGTTTGTCTCCAAACTTCTTTTTTTTTGAATTTTACGTGCGCTGTCGTTTATGTTTGCGGCATAACAAAATATCCATGACACAAAGGACAACAATAGGTTGGTTTTTATCGTAGTGCAACCGTATAACACAACAGTGTTGTATGTCTATATTGGCGCTTATTGATAGTCCTCATAGTCGGATGGTTTAGTCGTCCGTTGTTGTTACCATAAAATGGTTTAAGTAAAGAAGAGAGAAGATAATCCGACGGCGGTACGTTTTTTGTGAACGATTCAACTTACAGTCGAGATACATTTCGAATAATGGACAAAGAAAGAAAGTACACGCACGCATCATCGACTTCATTGATTGAATTTTTATGTCACAATCGCTCCCGTGAGTAATGAGTGTTTTTTTGCTTCGGTAATTTTTGTTGTTGTTGATTCGGGTCATGAATTGAAATTGGTTCGGCCGTTGTTTTGGTGCACTTTGTTTGGACATGCACTGTGATGATGCGGTCCGAGAAATGACGATTTATAAACATCTCGGTGGTACAGAAATAACACAACGAGCAATAAGGTCTGTACGCTTTTCTCGGCTTATGTTCGTTTCGAGCGGTGAGAAAGCGGCGATGAATGCGTGAAAATGTTATCTCAATTGAAATTAAAGTGTTTCTGATCCGAATGGGACGGAACGGTTGCATTAGACGCATCAGATCAGATTTAAGGTTTTATTTCACTCATCTGGTAGCCGGAGTAGCATGAGTTTCTATTTCGGTTGATGCGTACAAGAATTTCTCAAATTTTTTTTTTGATAAAATAATTTTCGATTGATCGTGTCCCGGTCGGTAGGTTCAAACGAATATGGACTTAAGGTTTTATTGATTGAGAAAGGTGCCGTGATTGTTGATTATACTTTTTGGAATACATCAACACTCTATCGTTTAGACTGTGGATTAATGCAATAATGGGAGTGTGAATTTTGGAGAGGAAAAAGGTGGGAAGATTACGGCTTGTTAATGCTTTCAACACCTCGTTCATATAGAGAATCAAAAACGTTTTTTTTTGCATCGCATTTCGTTTGTGAGAACATTTTTAATAGAAAAGTGTCCATCGGCATTTTTCTTTGTCGGTGGGGAGCTGAGTCTGCGAAGCAGAGCCTAATATTTGGGAATTAATTCTCTAAATTCCCTAAAATTCCCTAAAATTCCCAAAAATTCCCAAAATTCACTAAAATTCCCAAAAATTCCCAAAATTCCCAAAAATTCCCAAATATTTCCAAAATTACCAAAAACTCCCTAAAATTCCCAAAATTCACTAAAATTCCCAAAAATTCCCAAAAACTCCCTAAAATTCCCAAAAATTCCCAAAATTCCCAAAAACTACCTAAAATTTCCAAAAATTCCCTAAATTCCCAAAAAAAAATCCCAAAAACTCCATAAAATTCCCAAAAATTCCCAAAATTTCCCAAAATTCCAAAAAACTCCATAAAATTCCCAAAAACTCCCTAAAATTCCCAAAAATTCCCAAAAACTCCCTAAGATTCCCAAAAATTCCCTAAATTCCAAAAAAAAATCCCAAAAACTCCATAAAATTCCCAAAAATTCCCAAAAATTCCCAAAATTCCCAAAAATTCCAAAAAACTCCATAAAATTCCCAAAAAATCCCAAAAATTCCCAAAAAACAACAACGTTGCATGTAAGATGGTCCCGAAAACCTTTTCTCGGCAATAACTCAAGAATAATTATTTTAACTTATTGTAATGTTGCACTGATGTCAGCTTTGGAGAGGCCTACAAAAACGGAAAAAATAACTAAAAATTGCTCACCCCTGGCTGGTGCGAGTACATCCACGAGAATTATACCCTTCAGAGCCAAGTATTTAGGAAATAATTATCAAAAGTTCCCTAAAATTACAAAAAAAGTTCCCAAATATTTTTCTTTGCTTGTTCATAGTTTTTAAAGGTTTTCGAACTTTTCCTGATGTTTTACGAGCATTTAAGAGGATACACATGGCTAAATTGTTGCCTACATTTCGGGGCGAAATTTTTATTATTTTAATGATAATTTTGGACTAGGATTCGTTTTAGAAAACGAACGACCATCGTTTGGTGTTAAAATGTGCTAGCTTTCAGCAAAAATATAAATGTTTGCGGTGATGCAACCTACCTCCGAGAAAACTCAAAGTATGTGTCAATTTTCGTGACTCGGACTGAGAGACATTTAAATTTTTACTAAAAGCTAGCACATTTTAACACCAAACGATGGTCGTTCGTTTTCTAAAAAGAATCCTAGTCCAAAATTATCATTAAAATAATTATAACTTTGTCCCAAAATGTAGGCAGCAATTTAGCCATGTGCAGATTCTTTTAATTATAAAACTGCAAAAAAAAGAAATTTTGGAATTTTTTGGGAATTTTAGGGAATTTTTGGGAATTTTTGGGAAATTTGGGAATTTTTGGGAATTTTTGGAAATTTTGGGAATTTTAGGTAATTTTAGGGAATTTTGGGAATTTTTGGGAATTTTTGGGAATTTTGAGAATTAATTCCCAAATATTAGGCTATGCTTCGCAGACTCAGCTCCCCACCGACAAAGAAATTCCCAAAAATTCCCTAAATTCCCTAAAATTCCCTAAATTCCCAAAAATTCCCAAAAAATCCCTAAATTCCCAAAAATTCTCAAAAACGATTCCCAAATATTAGGCTCTGCGCGAAGTATAGCGGAAATGAAACAGCTCCTGACTGAAAGTAACATTCGAGAAATAGGATGGGAAATAGATGATTTGATTATCGATCCATATCCGTCGTAGACCATGTCTTCGAGAAAAGGACCTATTATGCCCGCTTTGTCTTTCTGTTCCACAAATTTGGTAATCGCTTTGGTAACTGGTGGCTGCCAGCTCGATTGATATTCAAAAATTGCATAGATACTATGAGCGAATCAACAGCAGGCAAATAATAATTATTTGTAATCTGATCCGAGCTCACAGCTGACTACCAAGATAGTGATTGACCAAACGTAATTTTCAGCAGAGATGTTTACTATTCAAGAACTGCTGACCGACTGAAACTATTCGGGATGTTTGCCTATTTAAAGCTTTAATTTTTGGTAGCTGGCTACCAAACTGGTAGTTGACTACCAAACTGACCGAAAGGTGGTAGAGATGTTTATTGTTCAACAGCTAGATATCAACTGATATCAATTCGTCATTCGAATGGCTATTTTTCACAGGCTCCACATTTTGCAGCCAGTTCATTTTCCCTGACTTCGCCATTTATATACCACGCTTCCTACCTCTCTGAACTTTCTGCTTGGAAAATCCCAAAATTACAGATGGACTGCCCAAACATATTTCAAAGAAGAAAACTCCCGCCCGTAAACTAAGGTCCGATTATAACGGCCGTAAATGTATTCCCATAAAATGTGGTCGTTCCTCTTCAGACCTTCAGACCCATTACTTTAAAATTATTTCGATGTTTAAAATGATCCCGACTATTCTGACGCACTAATTGGTATTGGTTTACCCCCGGTGATTGGATTTATATGAGACCACTTTCACCGAACAAAGAAGAAACACAACGAGATTTATCTAAACAAACATTACAACGAGAAAACCACCTAAAAAGGGAAATTACTACCTATACTACTGCAGTGTTCGCATCCCATTCAGTGTGGTATTACACTCGAAAAACTCCGACCGTAATGGCATTATCATCGATATTATGCAATAATTACCTATTATTATCCATCCCTCTAAAAACATCAACTTTTCTCTTTACCATTTTGCCTTAAAATTCTATCATCACCCAGACGCCCTAAAATTTTGTAATGTACATCATAGCCACAGAGAGAACGATTTTAAGTATATTTTTAACGTCTCGTCATCCGGCTAAGTGGTATTAGATCCCAATTCACAAGGAAATTAATGCTGAGCAGACATGCACACAATTCGTTTTTGTTGATTATGAGATATTCGAAAAGGAGAAACATTCAACGATTGATTGGACGGCGAAACTGATGCATTTTGATAAAATGTTGACGTGAAAATGTCAGTCGCACATACCTGATAAGCTGTTACCGCAACGAATTCAGTCTCGGGAAAGGTGAACGATTGAAACGGTGACCAAGTGACTTGATTCGGATCGGTTGTTCGTACGACAATCAAACGTGGCTGATATTTGTGCATGCTTGTGAGGACAATCTGTAAAAATGAAAAGTTTTAAAAATTATTTTTTCTGGTCACGTCTGTGGTTGCGCTTGTTGTTCATTCAATCTTAATGCCTTTCTCGTTCATGTTTATGGGCTTGACCCGGAAAGGTTGACTAAGGCGTTAATTTTTGGTCTGGTTTATGTTTTATGAGTTAGTAGCGTCAACTGTACAGAACAGGGTTTGATCGAACTAGTTGGTGTTCTGATAGTTCTTAATTCGTATACTTCTAATGTTACTGAAATACTTAGTCTGATCTCTTTGCCATTATTTCGCTTATAATTTGCTAAAAATTTACATGCATGAAAGTATGACTAGTCTCTGTTGTCCAGCCCAACATTTTTATCGTTAAATTGTAAGTCAAATTTTCAACGGCAAAGCAATTAACATAAACATTTGAAACCAACCAACAACACTTCAGCAAAACACTTGAAAAATTCTTTTTCTATTTTTCAAACGTTATAACCGATGGTCGTATATTATAAAGTCTACCTTTACCTGCTCCGGTAATTTAGAAAGAATTTGAATAATCTCATTTCGTCATCAAATTGTTTATTATTTTTACCACCTCAAAAATCGAAAGAAAAACAAACAGGTCAAGTACTGTTTCATTGTTCATGTTCCCTTTTACGGTATGCGCCAGTGTGAACGAATGGAATACCTTCACTGAGATGTGAATTGTTGTTATTCTATTTGTCTAGCCGACAGATTATCGTAATCGTGTTCATTTGCAAGAATAAGAAGAAGAAAGGAAAACCTTCGAAGAGAGTCCGTATACGACTGATAACGGGCTCATATCACCGACGACAAATTAAGTAAATGAACGAGCAGCTAGCCATTCAAAGCACCTTAACGAGAAAACTAAAACCATTCTACATAGTACAAGTGTAAACTTACGTGTCCACTGCTATCTAGTGTGTTGTTGGTCAATTTAACTTTATTGAATAGCACCGGCTGAGCCGACCAATGTGAACCCAATGCGGGACTATCGGGATGCAGGCATATCCGTTGCGCACTCTGTGGTTCGGCGCCACCGGCTGGCATCCATTGTGAACCGGAAAATTTATAACGACAATCGCCGGTTGGTACCATTTCCAGGAAGACGCAATAGCTTACGTCGTCTTCCAAGCCGGATAGGGATGCACGTAACGATGGAAACATTCGTCTGTAAGAGGTAAGCAAAAGTAAATAAATTATCATTGCCAATGAGTACCGAATACTCTCGCTCTCCGAAGGAAATCCGATTTTTAAATCGGAAGAATTCGGTTAATTGGGAAAGGAGGAGTAAAAGTCGTAAAAGGAAAATGTTTCTTGGAACAACTTTTTTAACTACTTCGAAGGACTGGGAGCAGCTTGAAGCAGTTGCCAAAGTAGATGCAAAATTTGCAACTATTTATTTCAAAAGATGGAGTTGAGGGATGGATAAAAGTGAATTGTGTTCGAACCTTGTCTTTTCATTATTTTTGTTTTGTTTTTTAGTTTTTTTTTTTCAGTTTTCTTTTAGTTTTTTTCTGTTTTTTTTTCTTTTTTTTTCTTTTTCTTTTCTTTTTTTTTGTTTTTTTTTTGCAGTTTTTTTTTGGTTCTTTTTTCAGTTTTTCCTTTTTTTTCTTGTTTGATAATTAGTTTTGTTTTTCATAGTTTCCAACCTCGACCCATCGGATAGAGTTCATAATTGGTAAAATTTGAAAGGACAACGTTGTATCAAGTGGAAAATACGCAACATCACACGAATATCAGACTCTTGAAGTAGTTGTAAAAAAACCAGAGTAGTTGCAAAAGTGTTGTAAAAAGACTTATCTAGCCTAAAAACTAGCCTTGGCTGCAGTGAAGTCGTTCGTAATTTGAATTTTAATTCTGCTTATAATTCACTAGATGTCAACGTTCGAAAAAAAAACGTCCGTTGATAGTTGACAAATTCATCATAACTGCTTGCGAGCATCCTTGTAGTGTCCACTCAATTAGTAACAATAAATTAATGCGAAGAAGAATCAGCAAAAATTATTAAAATATTTGATTCGAATGATCCATACAACTTACAGAAATGTCTTCATTAATTCTTGTCTCAAATGCATTCGACCCAAATCATCATTTTGAAATTTTTTTTTAAAGAATTTTTTCCGAGTGGAAAAAAAAACAAAATCCGAAAGTCAATCGATCAAAACGTTTCCATTATAATAATATCCCAATGCCTCCGTCACAAATCAAAAAAACAACAAATATTTCAGATTTTTTTTTTATTTATTTAATTCGTCAAAATCAAAGTTTTAAGATAGAGGAAAAAAACAACAACAAAGTTTGAGATGAAAATTAATAAACAAATATTTTTGAAACAAATAAAAATCGAATTGATAATTTCGTTAAAAAGTCATTCTTTTTTCTCTCATCCTTCGGTCCGCTGCGGGTATCTAAACGATGCTTTTGTCTCAGAACAGCATGTGGTGAACTGGCGCCGATTATTACATGAAAAATGTTCGGAATCTGGTAACCCATAACCCATCACACTTTCAACAATACGAACTCTCTGGGTAGGAAAACCTTCTGAAATTTGTCCATTGATTCCTACAACGAATAGGGACGTGTCTGGAAGGACAATCAATCGTATTGTTCTTATTGTATTAATATCTTTCTTTCGGTTATTAGGCTAGTCTCTGTCTCAGTGTGACCTGGTTGAATTATATGTAATAAAAGGGAAAACGGTCCTGACAACTTGTGCTAGTGTTAAGTTACATTTTATGACAATGGTTAATGTTCACGCTTGTTAAAACAGGTATGCAAAAAAAAAGAGACAATGGCTTCTAAGGTCATGACGGTCATTATATTGTGTTGAGAATTTAGAATGTCAAAGCCAGTCTTCCATTATATCTGTACGTTGTGACCTGTTAGAAATTTTGGACATTTCATATTCTATTGAATTTGTTGTGCCGTTTTTTTTTGAATTTATTGATGTAAAATTCACGCCATAATAATAGTGTCGTTGTGGTGTGGATAATCGCTCAGTAAATCATGTCTTTTCAAAGTTTTTTTTCTTCTTCTCCTCTCTCAGTTATTGTCGGTTTTAATTTTTAAATTTATTTTTTCTTCGTATTTGTATTTGAATAAAACCTTGATCTCTTAAGTCGTTTCACACTTCCAAATGTAATTATTTAGAAGACGAGAACCAACAACAACAACAACAAAAATTAATAAAAATAATCACCGGTCACATCATTAAAATAAAACAAAACATTTAAATAAATTATACATTTTATCGCGTCTTTCGAATGGTATATTACGTGTATATGGAAAGGCCATAATAATCTCGGAGTGGTTACCTTATTTTTCTACGACTATTTTTTGGTTCGTTCGTCTTCCCCGGTTCTTCATCTCACTTTAATATTATTCGTAAACAAATTCACTAGAAATTGGTCAAAAATTTCTCACACATAAATTTCGGTTAGACTTTTCCACACACATCTCACCATCTCATAATAATGTACCATAATTAGTCGAGGTGCCTATGTCATATCAGGAATATCTCCGTAAGACTTTAAGCTTTACTTTTCAGACACCCTTTTACTTGGGGACAAATTGTCGAATGACCATTCGCCGTTTGTTTTACTTTAACAAAAAGTCGGTTAAATTACTGGAGCAACCGTTTTGCCTGTTCTTAGAATACATTATGGTAACATGTTTGGCGTTTCAAACAATATGCAAATTTAGTTTCATTTCGTTTATGATTCGCTAAAAATGTACATATAAAGAGGCATGACCTTTGCTTGACGACATCTGCCAATTTTTGAACTTTATAATGAGCAAAGCAATATATCGAAAGATGGATCAGATCCACGGGTTTCATTCAAGCTAAAGGTGGGTGGGATTAACCTCTGCACCCAAACTGACAGTTAAATTGCATTTAGTCCATTTAATCCTACTTGATTTAATCCATTTAGTACATTTACTCCAGGAAGTGCATGACCACTCCATATCGATCGACAATACTTCTTTACTATATCACCACACCGGATTAAGAACCATCGATTCAAAGTGACTACATAAGCGTCCGGACTAATAAGCATTATGTTCACATTGTGTGATGTAGATTCCATGGCACATTTACAAATTTGAATTTTTTTTTTTTTAATTATGAATTCTAACATCACATAAAACAACGAACCAACAAAACACAACAAGTATTAAAAACCATAACTTTTTGTACCTTTTTTTGTTTTTATATTATTACATTTTAACGTTTGGATTTTTTTCCTACTTATTCTTCCACTTCTTCTACGTTGCTTCTCTTGTAAAGCATTAATTTATGGCAACGGTCTTAAATGTGTGGTTCGGGTCAGTCAGGCGCCACTATTTTTGAACAACAAAAAAATTTAGATTTTTTTTTTTTTGGATTTTTGTGTTCTTCGTTTTTTCGGGGGGATTCAGTCGAATAAGTTGTTTTTTTTGCTCTTGTTATAGTGCGTGCCTCGGTTACATACAATTTCACATTTAGCAGTTAAAAGAATGACGACAAAACGAATTAGCTGAAATCAAGATGTCAATTTAAAATGCAATTTTTCGTTGAACACAAGGCCGTAGCCAGACTTCAAAATCCGAGTGCGCTAGGGGGGGCGCAAGGTCCAAAAAAATTATTTTGTATGGGAAAAATTAAAAAAAAATGAAAAAATGACTTCTATAGGAGGGGCGCCGCCCCCTCTGCGCCCCATCTAGATACGGCCCTGGTTGAACAGAAAGGTCAAAGAAATTATGACAAGAAGAGCTGAGATAATTCGGTCGTAACATCGTTACGATGCAAGTGCACTAGAGTGGAGATCATGCACAAAAGATTTGAAAAGAGTCGAGGCACGGGTCATCATTAACTTTTAAGAACCGGCTAGTCATCAGTTGTCGATTCACGACATAAACAACATTTAAGCTCTGATACCACGACAACCTACTATTGGTTTTGGTCTCCTCCAGCATTCCAATCATTCCTATTCACTCTTAATGCTTTCACTCAACTGCATATCTGTCCATATCGATCTTCCTGGTCTGCAGCTATCATCGAAATTCGTATTTAACAGTTTCAGGGGCACACGTTCCTCATCCATTCTTTGTTCATTCAATTGCCTTCTACATTCACTCCCCCAAAAATCGACGGAAAAATCCTCTTTTCAAACACCAAAAGTGTCGTTCCATCCCGTTGTGTCATTCACCAAGCCAACCCCAACCCCAAGCCAAATCCATACGTCACAACTGGTCGTACCAGCGATCTGTACAGTTCACACTGAAGGTTGAATGTTTTTGACCGAATGAGCTTTTGATGATTGTAGTCCTTTTACCCACACTCCACACACATTTCCTCTTAAATGCTGTTATCACTGTTGGTGAGAAAGTCCTAAGGTTTCGTAGACAAATTACAGCAAATTGACGCAAAATGTGATTTATTACTTCCACCGGAATTTCCTTTGATTTTTTGTGCTTCGATTATAAATTTGAATTTCATTTACCGAAATGTAAATTTCCAGGAGAACGATATACATCGCAAAACATCTATGCAAATTTATCCATAAACCATCAACAAATCATAATTAAAATCCATAATCTCTTAAATATTCCTAATTTTCTGTTTAATTTAAATTTAAAACTTAGCGCGCACATATACGCACACACCATGCCTTATCAACATCACTGAATAAAAATACCTTAAATTTGCCATTTAACCATTTAAACCATTAAAAAAAAACTGATATTCAAGCATCCTCATCAATTTATCGCGTTGACATGATTTCCAAATCAAATTAAATTAAAACAAAAAGCATAAACAACCTTTAAGTCCATCAATTCTTTATAAGAAACAGTAAAATCTAAAAAAAAATCAAAGAAAAAAAACTGTCAAATATCACCTGCTGATTGTATAGAGAATTTGTGCCGCGCTATAAGTATACGTATATACGGAGATTACCATCATGAGTTACAATTTACAACTTATAAAACAGGCGTTCTTCGTTGATCTGAGAGCATAATCACAGATACAAAAAAACACACATTTATGAGATGGGAACTTTTTTTTTTATTCATTTTGTTTCGCTGGTTTTGTTTTATTGCTTTTTTCTGAGACCGTCAAACGATAAAAATTGAGTGAAAAAGATTTTGGAAATGAATTGGACCGTACCTGTTTTCTGGCAAATGATAAAAATGATTTGTGATCGTCGCAAAAATGCTGTTGGTTGAGAACACACAATGTTTGACATCCACTTTAAAGCTAACATTGCAGTTCGAAGAAAAAAGACGAAAATAAAAAAATGAGGAAACTTTCATAGTTAACTCTGTCGATTAATGATTTAAATCAAAGCATGGGAAAACTATAAAAATTAAGAAAAGTGGCTCATTTAACTAGCAGCATTTTGAAAGACACTGTGGTTCTCATTCATTTGAGGTAGAGTTCAATCGGAAATTCTTGAAACGATTTTTTGAGAAAATTCAAAGAATTCTCACCAATTTCAATTGACGAAGAAGACACTAACCACAAGTTACGACATGACCATTTTTTTGTGTGAACATCTAAATACAGAAAGAGGACACGTAAAATAGGGCGTATCGATTTTTTAGAATTTTAAGGGCCGCGATAGCCTGTGTGCGGAAAACGTAGATCCTTGAAAACTAATTCCAGGCATATGGTTGATGGATCCGAAGGTGCCCGGGAAGAAGTCCCCCCGGACGACTTTAACTTTCAAATGGTCATAACTCGGAAAGTTGAGAGTATTTCTGAAAACAATGTTCCAGCAGGATGTAGAGCGTTAAAAACTCTACAAAACTGCCAAAGAAACCGATGGTCCAAAAGGTGTGTCTGTCGAGGTTTTCTAACATCGAAAGTTCGACATTTTCGTTTTTGACTTTTATTTCCTGAGAGACAAATTATTAAGTTTAGCTTTTGGCATGAGGTTGTAGAGGAGGTCGAGTACTACCAGTACACTAGGCATTGTCCCGGTCGGCGATCCATCCGAAACCACTTTTTCAACATTAATGAATGAACTTTTTAAGTGTACCCACGTCGCCCACGAAGCCAGTGCAGACACTGTAACCGGTGTTGCTGAGTCGAGGTAACCTTGGCCAGTAAGTGCCGATCATATTCCATAACAGTAGCTGAACTCTTTTACAAAATATTTAAGAATTCGGTGTAGCACTACATCCTGCTAGAACATTGTTTTCAAAAATACTCTCAACTTTCCGAGTTATGACCAGTTGAAAGTTAAAGTCGTCCGGTGGGACTTCTTCCCGGGCACCTTCGGATCCATCAACCATATGCCTGGACTTAGTTTTCAATGATCTACGTTTTTCGCACACAGGCTATCGCGACCCTTAAAATTCTCAAAATTCGATACGCCCTAACGCAAAATTATAGAGAATTATTTGAAAAATGAAATTTCATTTAGCTTTATTCCCAATGGGCTGTCGATATATTTCCATTTGAAGTATCAAAATACCTTTATTGACACCGTCCTACTATTGCCAACGAAGTTCAATCAATCAAACTTCATTTTCCTTATAATTCGCTATAATCGAACATGTTCCCTTTCTCCATTTAGACATTCATATGGCCTAGATCACTCCACATTAAATCATCCTTAAATGTTATTCATCTTATCAATCGAGTGAAATGTACAATGAAAAAGAGACAAGTCGTTTGCAACCGTTTCGTAACGTGTAACAATGAAAAAGAAAAGAAAAACGACGACAACAAGACGAAGAAAAAGAAGTCCGATGTAAAGATACGAAAAAACACAATATCATCCATCTTAAGTGATGGACCACCATGTAATTTCATAAACCAACAACGAAACTACAACAAAATTTCATAATTTTTGTTTTTGTTTTAACTATATACCTTTGACTTAGCTAACAATGCAGTTTGAATGTTGAAACAATAATGCATAAATCCAAAGCTTAAAGGATGGACGAGAAATCCATGTGTACGCTATTGATGGGGTTCGGTCGATGGATGGTTTGAACACAAGAAGGAAAAGACATGGCAGAGATATGCATTTCAATCGGTGAAATATATTACGTACAGACAGCCTATAATTTTCGTATGGAACGTTAGCCAAGTGGGTCGGTTTATCGTTTTTTTTTGTTAACGTTGGTTAGGCTAAAGGATCACAGTTCACAATTTATTTGTAACACAAATCATCGTGTTTCAACTTCTCGTTTTTTTCTTCTTCATTGTATGTTTTATAGGATACGATGGGGTCTATGGTGTGTGTATTGTTAGTGAAAGAAATATTAGTTTGATTTGTTGTTGTTGTTGTTGGGTTTTTGCTCTGTTTCCCTGTCCTGTGGTTCGTTCTCGTTCGTTTCTTTTTTCCCTATGTTCTTTCTGTGTTTAATAACAATAATATTAATAATGAGGCTATCATCTGCTCGTTCGAAATGTTGATGTTATATTTCGTTATGCTATTAATTTTTATTGCTAAATAGGATCTCATCATTTAACCGAACTATTTCTCTCTTTTTTTATATTCTTTGTTTATTTTAGGTTGTCCGTTCGCTTTCCGTTCAAACTGCAGTGGTGCATGTGAGCATCACATATTGCATTTTGATGATTGAGTTTCGTGTTGTCAGCATGATTTTCCGTTGTTTTAGGGGATTTTTTATCATTATAAATCACGTGTTACCTTTTCGTGGCGCCAATCTAGATACGACTAAAGTGGTAGGCTTTACATTTAATTTTGATGGACACCACTCCTTGGGGGTTTCATTAAAAGCCTCTAAATAAATCTAAATCGAAATTTCTGGAATTAATTGCAATCAACATGAGACTGAACAATTGAACAATTAAATGCCCAATTATAGCGAATTATTCGAAAAATGAAATTTTAATGATTTACCTTCATTATGACTATTCAATGAAATTTCATTTTTCTTATAATTCGCTATAATAAGGCCTGTTCTCTTTCTGTATTTATACATGCCCGATTACAAGACAGAGAGTCGGTGTCTATGTAACTCACATAATGTAAGTACTGACTCGTGAAAACCCTTAATCAAACGAGCTTACCCCCTGAGTCCCCCGCGACTAATATGCAAAATGTTTCGAATAATCAGTACCAAATGTTGAAGATACATTTCTAAACAAAAAGCGATTTTATGCGGATGGCGCTAAATTTCACAAGATCAAGTACAAAAGGCAAATGAAATTCGTCATTTTATTACTAGCGGAAAAGAGCCGCTTGGTCATAAAACGCACAGAATCAGATGCTGCATGTGGAAATTTAAAGCATTTTCAAGAAATTAAAGTGCCAAACAACAACAAATTTAACATAAAAACCACTGTCGCCTACAACTCAAAAACCTTTTAATTCTTCAAATGATTCCGTCTCCGTACACACACCGAAAAAAAAAATGTTTGCAATGGAAAAACTATCACACATAAATGCATAAGACTAACCGAGCCATTTTTAGGCGCCATCAATATTTGCTCAAAGCGAAAAGTCAACAATTTCGAAACAAAAAAAAAATTCTGCACAGACCACAGAACTATGGATTTTTGTTTGTAACGCAAACAAAATCTTTCCTCTAGGATCACATTAATATGGATATGGTATGTGGCAGTGTGTGCAGTCATGGTTGCCGAGGCTCTGATTGTGAAGATCATCTCACTCGAATGGATTATTTGCAAAACTTTTGTTGTGTACACACACTGCACACATACCCTCCATATATTTAATTAAATATTTATCGTGCTCTTGACTTGTTTTTGTTTATTTGTTTGTTTCTTCAAAATCTTTTCCTCTTTCAGTTTTTGTTTTCGTTTTTATTTTAGTTGTCCTCCGTTACGGTGTTTATTTTTGCTGCACAAAACTTGATGATTAGGAGGGTTTTTGTGCGTAAAAAGTGTTTCCGAAGTATCGTTAGACTTTCGAAAACTTCATAAAATTATTGCGTATAAGGCGAACTCCAACTCCATATACCATATTAAAATTGCCATACGATGTGACAGATAAACTGTCAAATAAATATTGAAATGTATGAAATATTGGCTGCATTGTGTGGACGATTGTGTATGATTGTGGAACCGGCATTATCGAAATGATACGAAAATCAGCGACGACGCTACCTTAACTTGCAAAAGAAACTGAGCGACAAATTTTAACAAAAGATTTTTTTTTGTTTAAATTTGTCGCTAAGTTTCTTAAGAAAATTACGGATAGTTAATACGGCTCAGACGAATATAGCCGATTGAAATTTGGTTTGTATTGAATATGTGAATCTAATTTGAAATTTTCGCTCAATGATCGCTTTCGGTTCACTCAGTCTGTAAACAGATCCATTCATGCACACAATTCAATGATGCATTTGGAGTGTTTTGTTTACGTCCAATGATAAATTGAAAATGGAACAGCATTCACAAGGAAATGAGAGGGTAGCGCGATAATATTTTGTTTACGATAATTTTGAGTGATAAATCAATTTTTGTGTTTCGGGTTTTTGGGTTTGAGAGCATGTAAATAAGGGATGGAGTGTAACGAATTGATTTGATTTATCAATTCACTTGCTTTGTGTTTAGTCTGTAACAATTTTACGTCAATTATGCATCGTGTGGTGAAGATGTGACAATCTAATGAGAATTAATGATTCATCATTACGCGTAGTTGCAATGCAAATGACACGGAATCGGTGATATTGGCGATTTGGCAACAAAGGGTGCAACACGTAGCGGAAATACATCGAAACATACTTATAGATCATTTTCATTATACGGTACTTGTCAACGTAACCCCACTTAATTTTTCGTCAACTAGTCCTTAACCTCAATCAATTGACGTTAACTCCGTTCAATTTACTGATTTTTATATGAAAATCGTTCGTTCAATTCATTCGATATTTTTCGACATGTCTGACAGTTGGGATCGTGTCTGACGTTTACAAGGTCATGAAAATGATCTATGTCTGATATTCAAACGTTTTTCAACGTAGAAAGTAGTGTCATCTGTGGAACGTGCGAAATTGTGCTAGGTTTGGTCATGGTCATAGACAGTACACATTAGGGCGTATCGAATTTTTAGAATTTTAAGGGCCGCGATAGCCTGTGTGCGGAAAACGTAGATCATTGAAAACTAAGTCCAGGCATATGGTTGATGGATCCGAAGGTGCCCGGGAAGAAGTCCCACCGGACGACTTTAACTTTCAAATGGTCATAACTCGGAAAGTTGAGAGTATTTCTGAAAACAATGTTCTAGCAGGATGTAGAGCGTTAAAAACTCTACAAAACTGCCAAAGAAACCGATGGTCCAAAAGGTGTGTCTGTCGAGGTTTTCTAACATCGAAAGTTCGACATTTTCGTTTTTGACTTTTATTTCCTGAGAGACAAATTATTAAGTTTAGCTTTTGGCATGAGGTTGTAGAGGAGGTCGAGTACTACCAGTACACTAGGCATTGTCCCGGTCGGCGATCCATCCGAAACCACTTTTTCAACATTTTTGAATGGACTTTTTAAGTGTACCCACGTCGCCCACGAAGCCAGTGCAGACAATGTAACCGGTGTTGCTGAGTCGAGGTATCCTTGGCCAGTAAGTGCACATAATAGTCCATAACAGTAGCTGAACTCTTTTACAAAATATTTAAGAATTCGGTGTAGCACATTTTGTACTACAAAATCTGAGAAAGTGAAATTTGTGAGAAAAACAACAAATAATCGTTTTGAACTTCGTGGTATACCGTGTCAATATAATGTGCAACATCGAGATCCCAAATATTTTGTAAAAGAGTTCAGCTACTGTTATGGAATATTATGTGCACTTATTGGCCAAGGTTACCTCGACTCAGCAACACCGGTTACAGTGTCTGCACTGGCTTCGTGGGCGACGTGGGTACACTTAAAAAGTCCATTCAAAAATGTTGAAAAAGTGGTTTCGGATGGATTGCCGACCGGGACAATGCCTAGTGTACTGGTAGTACTCGACCTCCTCTACAACCTCATGCCAAAAGCTAAACTTAATAATTTGTCTCTCAGGAAATAAAAGTCAAAAACCAAAATGTCGAACTTTCGATGTTAGAAAACCTCGACAGACACACCTTTTGGACCATCGGTTTCTTTAGCAGTTTTGTAGAGTTTTTAACGCTCTACATCCTGCTAGAACATTGTTTTCAAAAATACTATCAACTTTCCGAGTTATGACCATTTGAAAGTTAAAGTCGTCCGGTGGGACTTCTTCCCGGGCACCTTCGGATCCATCAACCATATGCCTGGACCTAGTTTTCAATGATCTACGTTTTCCGCACACAGGCTATCGCGACCCTTAAAATTCTCAAAATTCGATACGCCCTAGTACACATACTAGTCTCGACTCCAGACACTGTTCACCATACGGTTTTTCCTTGTGGAGAAACGATTAATCATAATTTTAATTTAAACTGTAACTCTTAAATTGCGTTCTTACTACTCGGAATCAATCTAGAAAAAATTGGACAATCTATTTAACGGTTATAAATGCTTCTACATCGACGAAGAGCTAACAAACAGCAGATATAAATGGTCGTGCTAATTTAGCAATAAAGTTTCTTGTTTGATTATTTCCTCAAACATTTTGTTCAAATACTCGTCGACTATCCACAATCAACTAATCATTTAACAAACTGCTCAACCGTTTTCAGCCATTTATTTAAATTCAATGCCGTATTGGTCATATACATTAAATATTTTGATTAATGACACAGGCTTGTATACCAGCATTACACATTACGCTTCCCCTGGTCAATAAACACAGTAGAGTTGGACTACAAGACAATGTAAATTGACTGACCAAAATCATCCAGCAGCGTGTTGGTATGTGTGTCTATCTGAACGTATGTCTAATTAAAATTTAATTACGCCATAAATCTAATTCAATTTTAATATCGGTCGTTGGACAGCCATTTCGTTGAGACAGGTATAATATCGCGCATTGATTTATTACACGAAGAAGAGAAATGTATTTGTCTTCTTCTGTGTGCACTTAACACCGTGTCATTAATATTCCAAATTGAATTAAAACGGAAACTTTCACAGGCATCATCGATTCAAAAACCGAAAAAAAACCCGCTCGATCTATCCATCACACACTGACTGGTATGAATGATGGTATCCATCAAAAAGATTTTTTTCCCTGTTCTGTTTAATTAATTAATTCTGCTCTGCCCATGTTTTGCTACTCTTTCATCAAAAATAGAATCAGTTATGACTCGATTTACATTGTATTCACGCATGTAATTGTACCAAATCATTTCGCATGCACACAAGAGATGAACTTTTTTTTATTCAAAAATAACAATTTTCCATTCTCATAGCACCTTCTATGTGCGGTTCATTCGGTATCGGTGTGGTAAAAGTGAACACAATGACCGTTACTCAACCATTGTTAATAACTGAAGGCGCCTCTTCCGGTGCAATGTACATGAAAAATGGTCCCTTTTCAGCGCATAATTTTCGATTGATTTGGTTTTGATTTACACCAATAATTTCGCATTTCAGAAGATGCTGTAACGATTACCACCACTTATTATTATCATGGTACGTCCAGCATGTCACCTACGTGCTCACTATCACTCATAAGTGATCAGTTTGGTGATACAGATTTGTGCATTGTTTTGGGCTGTGACTGAGTCATTGAAGCGATCACAAATACAACAAACGATCTTGTTGCATTCTGTAGTCAGTTTTGTGTTTTACGACTGTCCACGCACCATTGACTTATAATTATGGCTATGTGGGTGGGGAAATAATTATTGCTTGCGTAATGATGTGCAAGCACCGTAATAACATTTCATGAATTATGCAAGCGGTCTTAAAGAAAACGAGTGTAATTTTAGTCATTCCATCGATATTAAATGGACTGAGGGCCAAATGAATTTTTAGTAATGAGAGACAAAGGATATCGTCAATTATTTAAGTTCTTTAAGACTTTTAGGGTCCCATGTCCTAGGGTCCCAAAAAAATGCTATTGCAGCTCTTGTTGACAGTCGACGTTTTGTAATAAAAATGTAATGTCGAAATTCAAAACCTGTATAATGTTGCGTTCAAGGGAGACTCACTTCAGTAAATCTCCAGTAAATCATAGTAAATCCAGGTAAGTGCAAACTAGTGGAGCCTCGAAGCTCAACAGGTATGATACAGACCATATAACATTAGCTTGTTAAAAGTGGGTCTATACTGGATGTGGGCCTCGTCCATGCTCATATTGTAGAAATCTGAGTCTGGTCATGTGCATACCCGAATGGCTAAGGCCCACACACCACTTTTGTTGCTATAATGACAAATAACTTCGAGATACCAACAGAATTGTTAACGATACTTAAATAACACAGAAATAAAAAAAATGAAAAGAAGAAACTGATTACCAACTACACGCTCCGGACATTATTAAAACAAAGACGAAAAAAAGAATTTTTGATTCAAAAGTGCCTGGTGTTTGTTTTACTGATCATCGAAAGGTGTAATTATTTCCAGCATATCGAGAATATCTTTCCTCTTGGTGCCTTTTTTTTTGCCCTTTCGTTTCGTTATACACACACAATTTGCGTTGTAAATTCGAGACAATTAACTTTTTGCAAATTAATTCCGTGGTATGATGCATCTAATTTATGGCTTTCGGGTCTCGTTTCAATTATACATTTTAAATATTCATTTTATTTTCGTATAATGTGGTGGTATGCAACGTACAACGCTTTTGCCCAGTTCAAATTATTCCTGTTAAAAGAGATTCAGCCACTGTGTGTATATTGTATGAATAGTCTCGCGGTATCAGAATGTCTGGACAGTAAGCAGTAATTAAAATGCAGTGAAAAAAGTGGTAAATGAATTGAGATTTTAACATTTTCGTTTTTCGTTGATATAATTGTCGAAGTTTAATTTTCGCAACCAGTCAGGGAACCCCGAACATTTTGTTGTGATAGATAGTTTGACGGGAAATTTTAGTTACTATAATCGTGGAATTTGATAGGAAGAAAGAAGAAAGAGTCACTGGCACTGAATCTTGTGAAAAAACTGTCCACTGGGCCCATAACCTGTTAGTTTGCCAGGATCGAATGTGGAAGCAAATGAAATTATTCCCAAAGACAAAGACACGTCTTTATTCTCTGTTGAATAGGAACAGAATGAGAAACTTAATAATTTAGATTACTGTGATCGAATGTTCTATATGTTAATGTCGACAACCAACACTCCTCCTCATTTACATTTCCCAGAATACCGTCCTATTTACTCCTCCTTAAACAAAACATATTTATTTTGACGTACCAAATCTTCTCATTAGTTGCTAGTCATTCCCAAGATAGGCGTTTCAACTAAATTATTCGAGGACACAAATCATTCCTCCATTCCTCTGACAAAGACATTAAGTCAAGTATCCAACCAGTCGGTGATATCTCATACATTTTTCAATACGAGATGAAAATTTTTGACAGTTCATCAACACTTTTTGTGTCAAAATATCATTTCACCGGCTGATTGACCTTAAACTTTGCAAGCCAATAAATGCGAAACCTGGTTTTCCCTTCTGTGGGGGGCGAAAGTGTAAGAAGAAAGTCGACATTGAGCGAAACGTGGCATGTGATGGTAGGTTACATGCGAAAGTAATTCAATTCATGAGCTAACAGTTTTGTGATAAAAGCAAACACACGAGTTAATTTGCGAGTACCAAGTTGTTTCCGAAGTAATGAAGTACGTAGCAGCCAGGGCCTATTTTAAGGAATTTATTTTCCAAAAATTTCCAAAATTTCACAAAAATTCTTAAAATTTCAAAATTTTGTTTTCTGTTAGATCTCATTCCGCAGTAATCAGTTAAGCCCAAAGACATTAAAAACAACTAAAAAGGCAGTAAAAACAACATTTACGATGCAATCGGTTGTGTTTTTAGATGAAATGACGAAAATTTGAGAATTTTTGGAAATTTAATTTCCTTAAAATAGGCCCTGGTAGCAGCATCGGATGTATTCTGGTGTACTGCCTGTTTCATGCGAAAGTTGATTTCCACTTGAAGTCCACTAAATAATGAATCATTTTCGCAGGGTGCAAATTGCTAAGTAATGGTAAACTTTCGCTTGGGGTAGTTAGTAAAATTTGTTACATGACTAAATCCTTTGAATTTGGAAAAGACCAACAGAAATTCAAAGTGAAAGTGCAAAGATAAATGCCGTTCGAATCGATCGAGACGCACCAAAGTAAGGTAGCCAGCAATATCAACCGAACAACATTATGAATCTCTGTCGAAATGTCGATATTATGGAAACCTACTCGTTGTCGTTATTATGGGCATATCAATTACGGAATACACGCTACTCGAAATCGAATGTTTATGATGACAAAATTACAATTTAACACCAACACCGAATCGCTTCCCATTATCTTAGTAGCATTTTATTATGTTCGGTTGGGCTGATGTTGTTAGTGGCGCGTTGGGATAGAAATCAAGACAACAACAACGACAAAAAATCAATTTGAAAAGACAATATTTATCCACAAACGGTCGATAAAAGAAAATGTTTTTTTTTGAGATGTTTAATCGACAATCATGTAAATTCAAATGTGGTTATAGGAGGAAAGAAGGTGTCAAATTCCAAATAAAAATATTGAATAACCAAACTGAAGCACACCATTCAAAAGACATATAAAATTAGATTTCATTTCCATTTTATAGCCGTTTGACTTATAACGTATATTATGTGTACACACCGTGTACCGTGCTGTCAGATATAACAATAATAAAACTACTGCACTCTCCGGGTATATATTATAGGAAAATGACGGTCTAGAATCAACAAAAACGAAAATTGATAGACATAATACATTAGCGTTTTTTGAATAAATAAATTCGTCTTTCATCGCACTTTAACACTTTTCCATTTTGTTCACTTAGAATTTGAATCGAAAAAAAATCGTTTTTTTTTCTCTTCTTCACTTTAATAATCTTTTGATCGCAACTATTATAGAGGGGGATTGAAGTGAAATGTTTGTTTTGGATTTCAAGTGTGTTTGAAATCACTTATTGGCTCAATTACCATCCGTGATTGGATAATTTCTCATATGAAGTTACTCATTAACTGCATCGAATTGTAAATAAATAAAATAGGAAGATAGCCGGTTGGCGCTCGTTCATTTTTATGGTAGGACTCGTCGAACTACGACAGTTGAACTGCAACGAGTCGATAGTTTATCTTTAACCTGTCACAAGCGCAAAGCAGATCTCATTACGGTTGCTCCTATTCCCAAAGTGCATGTTTCTCTGTTAGGGTGTGAGGTTAGGAGTGACAAGGGCTAATTGTATTTAAGATCTTTAAATGTACACATTAGTCATTTGAAAGGGACCTGGCTGGCAGCACTGAGGTAAATTCATCAAAACAAACCTCAGTAGTGTCAACCAGGCGCTTCTTAAATACATACGAGGCATGGACTATTGTCCGTTCAAACACTCAACAAACATTTTTAATTCGTTTCAATTCCATTTATAAAAATCAAATAAATCCACTTACCGTCCACTCTTCGTGATGATCATTTCCGTTCCGATTTGATGGAACTGACTCCAAAGATCGGCATTTTGTAATTTAACTGACACACCCGGTAATCCTGGAGGCATTCCATATCTTGGCGGTATTTGCATTTGTCGGGGTGCCGGTACCGGTAACATTGTCGGATATGGATCTGAAGTTTAAATGGAAGCAATTTAGAATGCGAAATTGGATTTCAAATTTGAATTTATAAAAACAAAATGGTAGCTAGCACGGCCAGAAAGAGTGAGGGCCTGTGTGATTGTCAGTTAGGGCGAGATCTAAGTCGTATTGCTACATTGCAAGAGGTAAGCTGACTGAGTTATACTTAGTGTAATCTCGTTAGTGTAAAAACAAATCAAAGACAAATGTGTAAATTTCATTTCTATTATGATTCGCTAGACTTTTTCGTGTGCTAATTGGTATAGTGTTCTTTGAACATTGCGTCAGTACCACTGTCGCCATGACCTGATGAGGAATGGTATTTTTGAGCTGCATGTTAATGCGTATTTAAATTTTCTCTTAGTCCTACTTGCGGTCTTACGAGAAGTCGACGCAAGCTCTCGGTCTGACAGGAGTGGTAAGCTTGCTTTGTCATATTGTGTTACCCAATAGCGTATGCAGAAACATTTATGTCGAGACAATCAACACCTCCAGAAAATAAGAATTTAAACAAACATTAAACTAATTATCGCTTGTGGTGGTCCATCGACCGTAAATATGTAGAAAACATGACTACCAAATATCAAATATCAATTTTCATATTTTCGTTAGATGAACGTTTTTTTCATGAATTTTAAATTGATTTTTTTTGTGTGGTAGGTAACATCCATCACATCACTCCACTGACTGTATAATTTTTCCTGCATTAGCTCTGAAATGCACCGTGCGTTAAAGTTGGAAACATTTTTATTTATTTAGAAGGAAAAAAAGTGAACAAACAAGAAACGAAAACATGGATGACCTAACAACAAGCTGTTACATTTGATTTGACATGAATAGGAAATGGGTGATCAAACAGTTTTTTTTTCTTCGATTTTTCTGACAAACATTGCCACCTTCTTTCAATCATGGAAGAAGAAGCTGTTTGGTTTGGACAGCCCGTTTCAGATGTAATGACAAAATTCGTGAAAATTACACCTTTTGTGTGTACTTTTCCATGCGTGGTTCGTTGAATTGATCATTTGTTGTTGGTGTTATATAGCCCTGCTAGTTCTTTGCTTGAATATTTTTTTATAGATCGGATGCAATGTAAGATGGTTGCGGAATATTTTTCTTAACAGTGAATATCGATCGTTACTCCGGCTACAGATTATGTCAAGTTCGACAGTAGAACAAAAGAAAAATTTGAAGTAGGTCCCTTTGGCGTTGCTACACTAACACATTACCTAAGTTCACCTTTAAAACTCTAAACTCTAGACTTTACTGAACTATTAATGTTGATGAAACGACAAACGTAACATCATCTTTAAGTACGTTTGGAATGCCATCCACTTAAAAAAAATATCATCGAAATGAGTGAATGAACGACGCATTTAACGAAATTAAAGTGAGGTTATGTCTGAAAGTACCATATAACCTGAAGATGATCTGTAGAAAATGAATGAACTCTGGCTTGACGTTATTGAGAATTTTTGCAACTAAATGTAATGTAAAACACAACACGAATAAAAATCCTGACGATTGTCCAGTACGGCGTATCGATTTTTTAGAATTTTAAGGGCCGCGATAGCCTGTGTGCGGAAAACGTAGATCATTAAAAACTAATTCCAGGCATATGGTTGATGGATCCGAAGGTGCCCGGGAAGAAGTCCCCCCGGACGACTTTAACTTTCAAATGGTCATAACTCGGAAAGTTGAGAGTATTTCTGAAAACAATGTTCTAGCAGGATGTAGAGCGTTAAAAACTCTACAAAACTGCCAAAGAAACCGATGGTCCAAAAGGTGTGTCTGTCGAGGTTTTCTAACATCGAAAGTTCGACATTTTCGTTTTTGACTTTTATTTCCTGAGAGACAAATTATTAACTTTAGCTTTTGGCATGAGGTTGTAGTGAAGGTCGAGTACTACCAGTACACTAGACATTGTCCCGGTCGACGATCCATCCGAAACCACTTTTTCAACATTAATGAATGAACTTTTTAAGTG